>NW_005187880.1:66868-116512 GCF_000239375.1 Pundamilia nyererei
TATATATATATATGACTCTTGTAAGTTATTGATTCATGCATTTCTAGCATTTTTAGCATCCTATCATATTTTTCTGTTTTTACTGTTTTCTCTAATTCACGACCCTTGCTCTTCTGCTTCTGTAACAACTGAAGCAGGGCTAATAAAGCAAATATATACATATGTCTGTAGGCCAAAATGAAAAAAACAAACAAACAAATATATCAAGAAATGCCTATTTAATTCCATTTTATTTATATTGTGCCAAATTACAGCAACAGTTGCCTCAAGGCGCTTTATATTTTAATGTAAAGACCCTATATATAATACAAAGAAAACAGAGAAAACTCCAACAGTCATATGACCCCCTATGAGCAAAAGCTTTGATGACAGTGGGAAGAGAAAGACGTTCTTTTAACAGGAAGAAATCTCCAGCAGAGCCAGGCTTAGGGAGGGGCAGCCATCTGCCACGACCGCTTGGAGTGAGTGGAGGGAGAAACATGAGTAGGACAAAAGTTATAAAATAAAAAGCATTGAATTGTACATAACCTACACTCCCATTTAGGATCTTTGTCATGTCTGAACTGCACGTAGCTTTTATTATCTGCCTAGCTGTTTTGTTTAGTTAAAGTTTCATTTGTTGTTTAACCTACTTTAGCGTAATGTTATTTGTTGTCTAATAATGTAATAGGATTTCTGCCAGAGAGAAATATTGCATTATAGAGAGTGACAGCATGGTATGAAAGATTTCCTGTCTCTGTTGTTGTGGCAGCAGGGCCGAATCAGTCTGTCAGAGAAAATCCCTGTCTGCCAACAAGTGCTGCAGAGGGAGTTCAGGATTATCCATGATGGATAACTGTTTGTTCAGTGACCTCCTCTGCAGCGCTCCTTCCAAAGTGTCCAGTTTGCAGACAGCTTTCATAATCAGTTTATTCCGTCTGGTAGTATGCTATACAAAGTATGCTGTGCTCGCCACAACTGAATGATATGAAATCAGTCTTCAATCTATCATTTTGCTGTACACATTAAAGCATCTCTGCTTCCTCAGGAAATAGATGCTACTCAACCTCTTTTTGTACTTAGCCTCTGTGCTGCTCTTCCAGTTCACCCTGTTGTTGACATAAAAGCCCAGGTAGTCTTGTCGCGTGTCCCTCCTCTTCTTTCTGAAGTCGATCACCATTTATCTGGTCTTATTCACATTCAGAAGCAAATTATACATTTCTCAAAACTCACTCTTTATTCCTCCTGCCCATCACCTTTGCATCTATCTGCTGCAGATTTGAGTATTTCTGTATGTGCCATGACTCCAAGTAGTACTGAATCAAGAATGAAGGCAGCACAGTCCCCTTTGAGCTCCCGTACGGCACATCAGACAGACCACCTTCCAGTCTCGGATACTACAGCCCACTTGTCAGGCATTCAGCAACCCATGGCCTATTGGATGTGTTACTGACATATCCTCATCAGTGTCCATTCTGGCACACTGATGTGGTAATTCATTGTACTATAACCTTCATTTCTCTAGTGAAAGCATTGTTTTCATTCAGCGTTATCAGCTCTCTATTTTGTGTTGTATTTTCTTCTCTTAATTTCTAATAAATGTGAGTCACTTTAAATAGACTCCATCAGGATCAATAGCACTGATTCTGGAGGAGCATCTGTGTAAAGCATCCCGTATATATCCCTGATTTAGTGTGCAACTTCTGGAATCACTTTAAAGAACTTGTGGCACAACTTGTTTAAAGATTCCGGACGCTCACACTCAACACTCAACACTTGACGGCAAAGTCTTAGTAAAATTACTCAGAATCAAGTTGTGGGCTTTCCTTGAAATGACAAAGCCTTAAAATGTGGGTTTGATTTAACATTAAGTGATTCAATAGAAACCCTTTCATGTCAATTCTGACAAAAAAAACAAACGTCAAAACAAACCTGAGTAAGAAAAGACAGGGTCACACACGATGTGTGTGTGTGTGTATGGGGGGGGGGGGTTTGAAGATTGAAGATCTTGAATCGCTCTTGAATTTTGCCAAAGCCAGATAAGAACAGACTGTATTAAAACTAGTGACTATGTTATACTCTTGCATTTAGTAGAAAGTGCAGGTCCCATATGAGCTTAGTCAGGTCACATATAGAGCAATGGTTTTGCTGACACACTTTCGTAACTCACAAGGGGAATCTTTCTTTCACCCACTTCTGCTGAAGGCTGTGAAAAACATGGGATTTTTCTGGTCTTTTGTGTCAACTAACTGCTCACCACATTTGGTCTCAGGGTGGTGGTTAACCAAAATAAGACTCTACATGGATTCCCAGTATGTTGTTGGTTTTAAACCACACAAAAAAACACACACAAAACGGTGCACACACATTTTGTTTTCTCTGTGGTTTTCAGACAGTTTCCATTAGGATACCAATTTACGGCCACCTCACATGCACACAGGATGTGTATGCAGTGACTATGAGGTACTGTTAAAGAGTAGCCTCAACACTGCAAACATATTGAGATGTGTTTGTAGAAACATCGAGTCTGACTGCAACCAAGTCAAGCAAAGCTTCCGTAAACCATGCTGTATTTCTGTTCTGTAGTTGTACAGCTGTCTATTTTTAAGCTCCAAACTTGCAAAGTAAAATACTTGCAGCTTTGTGTCGATCAATTATTTCTTGATATGCTGTACTGGAAGGTAGAAATGTCTGAATTGATGGGCCCTCGTTTGCTATGCATTTGGTTAGTCTCTTGTAATACCCGAAATACAACATAACAAACATGAAGCACAGTTTGTTCATTCTAACAAGTTTCAAAGTCAATATTTGTTATGACCTCCTTTATTCTTTAACTCAGTCGGAACTCTCTTAGGCAGCTTTCTTTAAGTAGTCTTCAGGAATAGTTCTCCAGGCTTCTTGAAAGACATTCAAACCTCTTCTCTAGATGTTTCTGCCTTTTGTTCTCTTCTTTGTCAGGATGATCCCAAACCTGCTTTAATAACGTTGAGGTCCAGGCTCTGGGGAGGCCAATCCATGACTCGTAGCATTTTTCATGTCTTTTCATGGAAAAGTATTGCTCAAGACCAAGAAAGTTTGATCCTGTTAGGGTTGAAGATGATTAAATAAAGCTCTTTTTATTATTTTTAGATACACAATGCAGTGTGCTCATAATCGAGTTGGTGTTCCGTGTTTTTAGGGTCAAAAGGTTCAAAAAGCGCTATGACTGGGCTGAAATATTGAAGAGTTGACGTAGTAGCGTAGAGGGTTTTGCAGCATGCTTACACATCACTGATAATGGTTATAAGGATATTCTCTGGGCCAAAAGGAGTCTGAACAAAATGTCATGAACTAGATATTAGAATCAGTAATATTAAAATGATCGCAGTACAAAAAAAAAATTGTCGCAGTACAAAAACTGATCATCCTTGATGTGAGGGAGGCTGTTGTGTTCACATCACGGTCCAGCGCTGTAACTTGTAATCAGTCATCTATTTATACTGACATTATCTTGGTTAACACTAAATTGCATAGTGGCCACAACTGAGGTGTAATAAAGCCGAAGATACTGAATGAGAGAGGAAAAAATAACCTAAACTTATGTGCGTTGGCTTGTGTGACAACTACCCCCAGTAACTTTCCACTTCCAGTCTGTAACTTTCCACTGTAGTAGAGGCCGCTGTTAATTTACTTAACTGAGTGTTGGCATGCTTGTTGTTGAGGCTTTAGCGTATGCAGTTTGCTTCACGCACCATGACCTGGTTGCTCCTTGTTTGACATTGTTTTCTTTAGACAGCTCAATGTTTGCTGGTTTTATAGTAGCTCAAACATTTAAGAACCTCATGTCCATGTTTCTAATGAATTACTATCACAATATCCGTCACAACAGCTGATAATAAGCACATTTACAGTGTAAACCTGAAGTGTATTATGACAGTTAAGAGGTTTATTTAGTAGTTCGTCATATTATTTCAATATGTTAACATTCATCATTCACAGTAAAGTATAGGTGAGGCTCATAGGTGTCATTAGTTATGCAGAAGACAGCAGAATGAAGGTTTTTACTCAGTGATCCTGCAAGAAAGATTTCTGTTCTCAAGAAACAAGTATGTGTTTAAATTGTCACAGCTATAGTTAAAATAGCAACCTGAGGAAAAACACCTAAATTCACCACAACCCAGGAACATATTTGTGCAGGTTTATCTTGTTAATATTTCACTATGCATGTGAAAATTGAGGCCTTCAGTACATTGAAGTGCAGCCCACACTTGTTGGAGTATTGCAGTGTCAACAAAAGTGGTAGAAAGATGCCCGGCTTGGGTGTTCTTATGTATTGGTTGAGCTGGTTGCAGGAATAACGCGAGTGGTAATATTGCTGGAAATTAATCGATCTGCTGGATGTCTGTCTTAAAATTATGTTCTGTAGTTATAAACAGATATAACTCACATGTTCCCCTCATTCTCAATAAAGCAAATCAGGCCAAAGAAAGCTTGTAAAGTTTGCAGTGTTCACCAGTTTCCAACCACTGCGCACCATTAACATGTGATAGTCCTGATATATACACACATAAATACTTAAACCCTCAGTGTGCTTAAAATGGCAATTACATTAAGCAAAGATCAATTTATAAAAGAATTATATAAAAGACACTTGTTTTTAGTAGTTCGTTTTTTAAAAAGTTTTTATTGTAAAATATGCTTTTAAAGAACTTACTAGTGGTAAACTTTAAATCTGTACAACTTTCAATCAGTGTCTTAAAAAAAATAAAAAAATAAATTGTTTTAATTTTTGTCCGACTTAATCTGTTGCTGTTTAAGTGCTCAGTGCTAAATAATATAATGGAAATATTGCAATATAAGTATGTCCTATCTTTAAATTGATGATCAGGGTCAGCAAAACTTCTTACAATTTGACATCTTTTAATTCACAATTAATTAATTAATTTGTGATTAAAGTAAGTGCAAGGCACCCTTTGAGTTCTGCGTATGTGTACAGGTAAAATAAAACATGACCATCACACCAAATGCTTTTCCCAACTCAAATATGTATCAAGTACTAATCCAGGTGTCATGATCGTATGTCTTGGAAGTAAAAACGGCTAAAAACAACAGAATTACCTACATTTCCATTTAAATGAAAAGATGTAGGCACAGTCAATTTCAGCCATTCACATTCATTATGAATATCATGAACACATTCCCATTGGCATCAATTCAAAATTACGCAATTGTATCTGTAGCATACAACAAAAACAAATCAATTTATGTTTTCAACTCTGACATCATCAAGTGTACAGTGTTATAAATGTGGCACTATGGAAAAAACACCTCATGTACCTATATGCAAATGAGTACGGGACAATAAAACCTAATTGCCTTGAAGCGACTGTTGTTGTGATTTGGCGCTATATAAATAAAATGTAATTTATAAAATTACGCTAGTAGCTCATTGACAGCTTCATATTTTTTGTAAAACCAGATTTACAACTAAAGCAAATTTACTAATGACCTGTGTAAATCATACACTGACAAACAGTCATTGTAAAAACATAAGGTGCATTAAAATAAACTTTGTACTTATACAACAGTGCACTTTGAGTCATTATTTGTACACATTTACTCATGTTAGTTCAGAATAAAAAATCCAAATGAATTAAAATAATTTATACGTATAGCCACACACTTCAATGCAGTGCTTTGGACTGATACACGCCAAGTGATCAGCGAATAAGATCCTGGAAATCATTCCTGGAATCATGATCACATAGGATACATCAGTAAGACAATTAGTGAGTATAGAGTCAGAAAATATAAATTTACTATAAAATGTTACATTAGATTATGTAT
This sequence comes from Pundamilia nyererei, assembly GCF_000239375.1. Taxonomy (NCBI): domain Eukaryota; kingdom Metazoa; phylum Chordata; class Actinopteri; order Cichliformes; family Cichlidae; genus Pundamilia; species Pundamilia nyererei. The sequence continues at coordinate 72,674 of NW_005187880.1, forward strand.
TTATTTCGGTCAAACTCTACTTTCTGAAATCACATTTTTCCTCTTTTGTATTTTTGTATTTGTATTTTCCCAACAGCTTAACACAGCGGTTCCCAAACTCTTTTTGCTGGGCCCCCCTTTGTTTTACAAGAAAAATGTTCGAGCCCCCTCACACGCGCACACGCACACACTAACACATCCTCCAACCACACACGCCCATATTTTGCTCCATTGCGGTTTCTTTCACACCTCAAACATTTAGTAAACAATTAAGCAAATACAAGTAATCTGCAATAAATTACAGGTAGTAAGAAAATAAACTACGAACTCTTTTACGCTGCGTCCGCACCTACACGGGTGTTTTTGAAAACGCAGCTGTGTCGTCCACGTAAACGGCGTTTGGAATCACCGAAAACTGAGATTTTTTAAAACTCCTTTTTTGCGTTTACGTGTGGACGAGGAATACAAAGTTCATCACGCAACGTCAAAGGTATGTGCCTTTTTTCACGTCACGCTGTGCACCACGTTATTGTTTACAAGAGATGAATTGCAGAATGGCAGATAGAGAAAAAAATACTGTTAATCTGACTGTCTGCAGGTTTTACACGCAGCTACTGTTCTTCTATTTAGAAAGGCAGAGGCGTCACGGTGCGATTACTTTACATCTTGTTTTTTTCCTGTGTAATAATATTCAACATTGCTATCAATACATTTTTCAAAAATGCCTCTCTGTGCAAAATGTTTATGTTTTTAAACAAACATAAACAGCTGTGAGATACTGTTTGTCTGTGATTTGATAACTATCATATCTGATATCATATCTCACAGTGCAATAATATTGAATGGGTTGCATTGTTGTACTTTGTCATGTTTCTCAGGTCTTTGTCTGAATTTCTACCAACATTACTTGTCATGTTCTCATGTTATTGCTAAGGATTGTCTATTGCATTGGAGTCACACTGGGTTATATATGTACACTTGGGTTTTAAGGGGTATTTATTATTTTCTTCTTTTTTTTGGGTTGTATGGAAGCCCCAAACGCAATTTCATTGTTCTTGACAATGACAATAAATAAATACTACTATAAATACTACAATTCTGCAGAGGAGAGCTACCTCGGCACTTGTGCAGGTGAAACCAAAGGGAAGATTTGCTTCACCATATTTGGCTTAGAATGAAGTTGGTTTGGAAACATTCAGCTATGCTTCATCTCCTGATTTGCGTTTGTGGAGGCGCCAGTGCTAGCAGTGTTTTGTTGTTTTTTTTTTCCTTTTCATACCGCGCCCCCCCTGCAATGGTTCCCACACTTTGGGAAGGTCTGGCCTAACACATGACGTGTTTTTTTTTATTATATAGGCTAAAGGCAAAACATCAGAGCTTTTCTCTCTACAAAAAACTAAAACCATGTAAAGCACCAGCTTGGTGTTTTACAGTACTGTGCCTACATACTCTAGGTACAATATCTAGAGCAGCGGTCCACAACCTTTTGACATTAAACCACAGACCGGTTTAATGTCAGACAATATTTTCACGAACCGGCCTTTAAGGTGTCGCGGATAAATGAATCACAATAAAATGATACGACCAAGACAAAAACGGTGGTATTTTGAAAATATAGTAATGAACGCGAATTCACTGTGTAACTTTATTAGCAGCGTCCTCCTGAAATGCGCCAACCTCATTGGACCTCTCTGTCCCTTAATGCTCTCTGGTCGCTATGGTAACATGTAAATATTTCTTTCAAAATAAAGGACACAACTACAACACGGGAAAAGACCCAGGGAAACCGAGTTAATGATAAAAAACCCTTAAAACCGTAAATTTCACACCGGAGCCTCAACTCTCACGGCCCGGTACCAAACGACTCACGGACCGGTCCATGGCCCGGTGGTTGGGGACCGCTGACCTACAGTATATGCGTATGTATGCATATACCCAGCACAACAAAAATATACGAAAGGCAACGTGGGTAAATGCTTTTTAAAGGGTTTCACTTTGTCACATATATATGGGCATCTAAGTGTATTGCCAACAAGTACATCTCAAACTCTACCATCTTTTGAAAATTGAATAACAAAATAAAATATGGTAGCCCCATGCCTTTTGTATCCTTAAAATGTGGCTTTTGTTCATTTGTGTAATGGGTAATTAACTGTATCAAACATGCCTGTTCTGTATTTCTTGGACAAATCTGGCCTTCTGTTTGGAAATAACTGAACCTATAAGGAGAAATAGATGAAGAGAAAGATCCCAACTGAGCAAACCACCACCAGTGCGATGTTTAAGATGATTCTGGTCGTTGGAGGTTCATAGAGAAGCTCCTCCACCATCTTCTCCTGTTCTTGAACTGTTATGACCTGATCTTTGGACAATTCCTCCTTGAATCCACAAAACCAATCCAAAACCTTAATACAACATCCACGCTCCTCTTTTGCGTCCCCTGCTCCACAGCTCTCGTCTTCCTCCTCCACTCCTCTTCTTTCCTCATTTTCTACCATTTTGGAGCCTGAACTCTGAGCACAGCCACCATTCTGTACTGAATAGATTGTTTCTATATCACTTGCTGTGACATTATTGCTGCTTCCTGATTGGCCATTTTCAAGATTTGTCTCAGAGCCATTGAGCAAGTTTGGGTCCTTGTGACACTGTTCTTCACCAAGAACACCATTTCCATTAAAGGCTGAGTGATTTAGGGGTTTCAAAACATTGACGTCTTTTTCAGCATTTCTTCCTTGATTTTTTAGCTTCTTTCTCTTGTTTAGTCCCCAGAGAGTAGTGGTTTGGATTTGTCCCTCTTCGGGTGGAGGAGTGCAGAGACTCACAACAACAGCCACCACAGATGATATCCAAAACAAGATGGCTGCCACATACATGTAATGGATATCTTTGATGAAGGATGGGCGTTCATCAGGCTGATCGCAGAGTGGCTCTCGATAAACAAATGCCAAAACCAAACGGAGAGCTCCAAGGAAAAACCCTACCATCCCTCCCCAAAAGGCACCTGTCTCATTACAACGACGCCACAGGATGCCAAGCAGGAAGAGAGCCGCTATGGGCGGAGTCAGATAATCTGATACTTCTTGGATGTAGTAGAATATCTGGCCTCCCTGCATTTCAATGATCACAGGCACCCAGGCGATGCTTATGATCACCATGAAAAGGACAAACAGCCTGCCTACTATCATCAGCTCTCTGGACGACGCCTGCTTTCGTAGCATCTTGTAAATATCTAGGGTAAAGATGGTGCTTGCAGAATTAAAGATAGAGTCCAAGTCGCTCATTAGAGCTGCAATCATAACAGCCATCATCAACCCGCGGAGACCGACGGGCATTACTGACATGACGAGCCTTGGGTAAGCCACATTGCTGCAGCCAGCTGCAGAGCCACACACTTCAATGCAGTGCTCTGGACTGATACACGCCAAGTCATCAGCGAATAAGATCCTGGAAATCATTCCTGGAATCATGATCACATAGGATACATCAGTAAGACAATTAGTGGGTATAGAGTCAGAATTTTATCTGTGTAAGATATTCATAGGGTGGTTAATGTCTCTACCTGGGATGACAATGATAAACATTGGCAGGATTTTGAGGAAACCGGCCATGATTGTTGACCCTTTGGCATGAGCAATATTTTTTGCTGCCAGAACCCGCTGAACAATCACCTGATCTGCACACCAGTACCTGGAGCACATAAACACAAAAATTAGTCTGCTAATTGGTACTCACCTCTATTTAGTATACTCTGGACTACCTGTGCCATTTGTAATGACCCCAAAAGTCAGCTTTGTGAGAACTATTCTAGGGACATTTCTGAGATCGTGCTTGTTCTGTGGCTCCACGGAGGGTCTCTCAGTCGGTCTTTCACCTCAGATCTCACAGTCTAATAAATCATGAAACATTTTCACTAAAAAAAAAAAATGTATGTTGACACTGAAATGACTTTATAGGTCAATCATTGACCACTGAGATATTTAAAGCCTTTATTGGACTTTCAGTGATGTTAGAGAAAAAGAATGAGAACTAAACATCATTAAGAATTTCCATCCATCCATTTTATTCCACTCTTCCAATTTAGGGTTGCGGTGGTTTACAACCTATCCCAGTTGCCATAGCGCATGACGCAGGTTATACGCTGGACAGGTCACCATTCTGTCACAGGGGTAATTCAGGGAGACCGACAACCATTTACACTCACATTCACTCCTATAGCCAATTAACAATCACAAACTAACCCCACTAAGTGCATGTCTTTGGACTGTGGGAGGAAACTGGAGTACCCACAAAGAAAGATTTCTCAATTGTCAGATTTAACTGCTTGAAACTGACCTTACTGCCAATAATGCCAACCTGAGGAGTGTGGATTCTTGCTCCATGGCTTGAACCAAACCACGGACCTTCTTACTGTGAAGAAGCACCACTCAATTTATATGTGTTGCCTCTACTTTAAGAATTTCTAACTGTATAATTCATTGTTTTTTTGAGGAAAAGAAATCATATGCAACATGTGTGCAAGGTCCTGGCTGCGATGCCAGCGAGCAACCAGGACCTTGCACACATGTTGCATGGTTGATTAGCATACTTGCCCTGAGGGTAGCACTACAAAAAATTTAATGAAGCATGCAAAGCCAAGGAGCAAGAATAAATGCTCCTCCGGGCAGCATTTCATGGTAACAAATTCAGTCTACTTTTACTTAAAGCAATCAAATCTGACAAGTGGCAAAAGAAGAAAAACACCTGGCTCAGAGTAAATCTTTTAGAGATTAGGAGTGTTTAAACACACAAGGCTGTACAAAACCGTATTGGTAAGGAAATTAGTCTTAAAAGAAATAGCATTACCAAATAGAGGCAGGAGTCTGGCCGAGTAAGAAACCAAGCCATGGCAGGTCTGGATCCTGGGCCTCTCGGAGGATCTTCAGACTATCTGGCTTCGGAATGGCATGGTTATAGCAGGACTCAGAATACGTCAGATTGGGTGAAGACAGCAAGATGGCACTGATGTTTGGAGTGGCCTCCATGTAACCGTGTCTCACACCTTACAAAGACATGCCAAAACACGGTTAAGCATTGTTTAGTTAAACAATTGACATAAATTCATGAATGCATGAAAGAGAAACAAGGACCTTCGAACCCTCCCACTTTGACGAGGCTGATGCCTGTCAGACAGAGGGCCCCAGCAATCATGAGGAACGCTTGAACTGTGTCTGTGTAGATAACAGCAACCAGACCTCCGGAGATGGTCAGCAGAGCTGTCATGGCGATGAGGAGGAGGATGGACAGATAGAGGTTCCAACCTAAGGATTCTTTGATGAACAAGGCTCCAGAATAGAGATCCACAGACAGCTTGGTGAAGATGTAAAGGACAAGAGATAAAGCAGCAAAGTACACCTTCAGTCGATTCCCCCCATATCTCTTGGACAGGTACTCTGGCATAGTGTAGATGCCACACTGGATATAGACTGGAATGAACACCCAGCCTAAAAACTGGAGCAGTAATACAGCATTGAGCTCCCATGCAGCCACACTGAGACCGCTAGCAGCACCTGATCCAGCCAATCCAATGAAGTGCTCACTTCCTATGTTACTGACAAATAGAGAAGCTCCCACAGCTGCCCAATTCATCGAGCGCCCCGCCAGGAAGTAGCCGCTCACTGTGTTCCTATTGGCTTTCCACATTGCAAGGAAGCCAATCCCTAACACCAGGATGAAGTAGATCGCTACAATGATCATGTCCGCTGCTTCCATGGCCATGTTTAAAACCTGTTATGGCTGTATGACAGAAATAAACTAAATGTGCCCAATGGCGAATTTGCGACACGGCTTAGAACACTTCTGTCTACAGTCATCTATATCTTCTTATATACACAGACAGTGTAAGACGTTTATGAAAGAGACATCTGAAACATTTGCATCCGTGTCTAAGGAATTACTTCAAGCACTCTTGACTTTTTGATCCTTGGTAGTTAGATCTGGAAATCTGTGCAAGCTGTGGTTTGGCAGCACACAGGATGGCATTGAGTTGTTCCTTGGTTTTACAGAAGAAGTGCGATTCCTGCAACAAGATGAACAAAACAAGAACAAGATGCATGACCAAAGCAATGCAAAAACATGTGAACAGTTGAAAATGGCTGATAAAACAAGGAGACAATATTTGATAGCGTGGCCAAGCGGTCTAAGGCACTGGATTAAGGCTCCAGTCTCTTTAGGAGCATGGTTTCAAATCCCACTGCTGCCATGAATAGGTGTGTTTTAATTCTTGTTTTGTTTTTTTAAATGAATTTCCCACAGGAACCCACCAAGGGATTAATAAATTTTTATCTCTCCCTCTGTCTCTCTCGATCTAGACTAGGACACTTCTTTGCAGTCTAGATAAGCTGTAAAAGGTTGCAAAATGAGGTGAAATTGTGGTTCTTTTGTCTCAAAACCCAAGCATTAATTCTTGTTTGTAAAAAGCTGACTGAATTGCAGTGAAGTTAACTGTAAATCTGGCTGCCATATTCAATGTGTACACATGCAGAAATGCTCCAGAAATCATGTAAGATATTGTGTTCCCTAAACCTTACAATCTGTTCAGTGTAAGAGAAGTGGTGCAGTCAGTGGTTGAACCTTTCAGAGCTTAAGTCGTCATCCTAAGTTGGTCACCTATTAATTTTAGCCTCTTACTTTAACACTGCCAGCTAATAGAGCTAATAGAGACATTTTTTGGAAGAATGATCATCTTGCATAAAGATTTGCCATAAAAATATTTGCTGGTATTTCAACTGTTGTAAATGAGTTGTTGGTACGGTGGCCCTGAGAGGCCAAACGGACTGCAACTTAAGAAAACACCAGTAATAACAAAAACAAAAACAAAAACAAAAAAAAAAGCACACAAAACACAATGGAAATAGGAAAAGAGAAAACAGATTTCCAAAAGGACAAGGGAAGTGTTTCTGGGGAGACAATAACCCAACGGACCAGTTGCAGGAACCAAAATATGCTAAGAATTGTGCTGGGAGACACTTAAAAGAAGTGGAGGATCTATCGGTTTTGTGATGAAAGAAAAGATGAGAGGTAAGTGTGTTAGCCTAACTATTAGCCTAAAAATCCATCATCAGTATTATATGAATCATGATAAAACACAGCTACCATGTTATGGGTTCCTGCAACTGGTCCGTCGGGTTATTGTCTCCCCAGAAACACTTCCCTTGTGTTTTTTCCTATTTCTTTTTTTTGTTTTTCATATTTCTGTTTTCTTTTTTCATATTTCTGTTTTCTTTTTTCATATTTCCGTTGTTTTTTCCTATTTTCGTTGTCATTTTTCCCATTACCATTATGTTTTGTGTGCTTTTGCAGCGTTTTTCTTATTGCTGGTGTTTTCTTAAGTTTCATAAATAGCATTGAGTCATTTTCAGTCAGAAATAAAACTTTTGTCAGAAACTGCAATCAGTTTTTGGTAAAGTGAGTGTTATATATCCTCCATTTGTAAGTAAAAGGCCAAGAGGGTAGTGGAAATGGCAAGGAATACAAAATAAAAATTCTATAAAGATATTCTCAGTGGCCGACAAGGACTAGATTGATTATAATGTAAGTAAAGTAATGCAGAGTCATTATTGTACTTACAAAACAGGTAATTTCTTTATTTATTATGCAACCCCTTTATAAATTCAGTCCACACTGCAAAATATGTGTTGATATAAGCAGAGATGTTAGACAATGGGTGTCAAACATAAGGGCTGGGGGCCAGAATCAGCCTGACACAGAATCTTTGGAACATGTGAACAAGGGCATAAATTTTGGTCTGTATTCTGATAAATTTTACAACTTGCCCTGTTTCGCCTAATAAGGACCTCCACAGCAACTGCTCATACTACTCCAACATAACTGAGCAACTGACAAATCTGATCTAATATAGAAATTACACAATAAGAAATCTGTCATTTTTTGTGAATTTACAGAAACTTTGTTTTATACTGACAGGACAATCTGAGCAATGAGCTACCAGAACTTTTTTTTGTAATTTTCCGCATTTATTTCTTACAATTTAAACCCAACCAGTCATGGTGACAGACTTCATTCATTTAATACATCAGCATTTCTTTATCCTGTAGATAAACAGAGACATACTGTTGACATTACAATTCTTTTTCTTATATCAACATATCTCAGAGATTAAATGTGCAGTTAAACACTGAGAGAAATGGGAGTCTCACTGGTCTGGTCCACTTAAGGCGGGTTCTAAGGAAAGCTGGTGTGCAGTTATGATAGAGGGAAAATGCATGCATGCACCAGCATTGCTTTGTTACATTGGGATAACAGGCTGTAAGACAGGCTGAATTTTACAGAAGTGATGTGTATGTCAGCTTCTGCTATCTAGTAACAACTGCAAATCCTTTCAGTAAGCAAAGCAATCACAACCCATGATGCGGGACTGTAGTATGAGGGTCCTGCATCAGGGCCGGTGTTTGTGTTTGCTATTTTTGTTGCAGTGCTCTGATCTGAATCGGAAGGTCTTTGTGAAAACAAAATTTCATGTACATAGGAGACCTAGTGCATTTCCAGGTAGGAAGTTTACTCTTGCATCAGAGTCAATATTAAATTGAAATAATTAGCACATGGTTAACCAGAGTCTTGAGGGAAAGGCTAAGGAAACATCTTTTATTTCCAGCTTTCTCAGACTTGATTATATTTGCCCCCTTTTCAGGAAACATAGTTACCCAATTTTAGACCTGATTCACTTCACTTCTTTAAAATACTCTTGAGCACTCTGGAGGACTTTATGACAGGAACCTCTCAGTACTCCTGTGCTGTGCTTCATGCTGGTTCTTTTGGTTATGATTTATCTGTTGCTAATACTTCAAAACACCTCTTTGTTCTCAAATTAAAATCATAAGTAGCGTTTGATGTTGCAATATAACCAAATAATACACTATGTTACATTCTGAAACAGTTCCTGTCACTCTGCTTTCTGCCACTTTATACTTTATACTTCTGTTTTGTTCTTTAGCTTTAATTCAAAAGGACCTTAAAAGGCATAATTACCTGCTTTATTTAATTTGTATGATTTACAGTGTCGTAGTTAATTTCTAATAAAATATTTCCTGTTCTGTTATTAATATTAGGCGTATAATACGGGTTATTAGTTGTCACACTTTACTATATTATCACAGTCTCTGTTTCCATCCATAATCCTGGGCCATTTGTCTCAGTGTCCTGTCATATCCTCTTACAGTCCTGCTACTACTGTTTTGAATGAAGCAGCACGGTGTTCCTACAAGTCTTTTATTAATTCCACACGTATTTCATTCGCAGCATACGTTCATTAGCATTAGCAGTAAATATGAAGCGGTAAAAAAAGTTCCTGAATGTTTTCGAAGCTTCGGTTTAAAGAAAAGCTCAGACTCACCTGTTTCCTCTCTGAGTGTCTCCCGGGCTTAACGTTAAACTGCCGTTTAACTACCGGACCGGTCCGACCGGTCTGAGCGCAACGCCGCACGGAGCTCTCCTCGGCGCAGTGAGGAGACTGAAGGCACCGCGAGACTCCGCCCACAGCAGCATCGTCGCCTTTAGGTTCGAGGAGGAAGTGTGGGGGCGCTCGTGGTGTGCAGGTGCTTTCCACTGAGTGCGCTGTAAGCATGTACATACAGGTTCAGCATTACTGACACCGATTCTATGTAGGACAGAGCAGTGTGGCACGTTAATGAAATAAATCATCATCAATTTTCAAATTCTAAACACATTTTAAGGAGCCAATTTTAAATCACTGTATTTACTCTCCACAGTAATTTATGTGTTTATTCATATGCTTGTTATTTGTCTGTCACGTGACAGTCAACACAAAAAAGTTATTTTTGTGCATATTTGAGGTAAATTATTTCATTAAAAATGCGAATAATTTGCTGCAGTTAAAAGGGATACATTTTGAACTCCTGATAGGTATATTTTATTCTAATTTATTCTATTGTGTACAGTTGTGTACTGTATTTATTCTATTCTATTCTAATTTTTCTTCATTACTTTTGCACTGTCCACTTCCTGCTGTGACAAAACAAATTCCCCACATGTGGGACTAGTAAAGGTTATCTTATAGAAGCAAAATGGTAAATGGCCTGTATTTGTACAGCGCTTTATTTAGTCCCTAAGGACCCCAAAGTGCTTCACACATTCAGTCATCCACCTCACACACTGGTGATGGCAGCTACATTGTAGCCACAGCTGCCCTGGGGCGCACTGACAGAGGTGAGGCTGCCAAACACTGGCACCACCGGGCCCTCTGACCACCACCAGTACACAACGGGTGACGTCTCTTGCGCAAGGACACAATGACCGAGACTCAAACCGGCAACCTTCCGATTGCAAGACGAACTGCCAACTCTTGAGCCACGATCGCCCAAAATATCAATCCTGGTGCTCTAGTATTGATCAAATACCAGTGCCAGCGTTGGTAGTGATACTATCGATATTTGGATGAACGCACGTGCCTCCAGTAAGGAATTGAATTCACTAACTAATTAACTATTTGTTTGATTCATGATAAACAAAAAACTAAGGACCGAGGAGTCTCTTGGTGGATTTTTGGATATTTTGCACTTGCCTTAAATTGAAGATGTGATTAATGACAATGTGAGTCACAGCGAGTGTTTCAGTGATTAATTCAGGAGAAAATTGTGTAGTAATATCAAAATAAGTTAACTTCTTTCCCTGTCAAACTATTTAGTAGTTGCAACAGTCATTAAAACTAGCTTATAGTATGTTAATGATCATGACAAAGTTATCGTCTTTGAATCTAATCTGCACATTTTGTTTGCCTTTAAACTTTGGGGTATTTTCAAAACTTGTCTTTAAGATAGTCAATCACAGATTTATGACTTCTGACTGAACTGTGGATTCTATACGTAATGCATTTTTTAACTGGGTGTAGTCTAGATCAAATCTCACATTAAAGCCTAATAAAACACACTTTGTACTTGGAATCTATAAAGCATTGTTAGGCTATGAAAGTAGTTTAGTTAGTGTGGAAAAGGGAAGTGTTTATTTTGCAACCAAAATTTTCATTTATCCAGATAACTCTAAATTTCCTGCTGTACGAAACACCCCTTATGGCTTTGGATATATTTCAAAACACAATCCTTTTTTGTGAAACCATTCACAGTTTATTGTATCCTGTCTTATTTAAGAAGTAAAAATATATATAATATTACACAAGAGTCATTGGGACCTGTCAGCAGTACCTATGGTCCCACACTAGGGAGAAGACTGTATTCTAACTTTGTGGATGGCATCTGCCTTCTTGAAGATATTATCAAAACTGCAAAGGACCTCCTACACCAAGTAGAAAGTGCCACCCAGGGTACCACTCTACTCCTTAACAAATCAAGGACTTAGTTCATGTACACTAACCCAACTGCTTAGTTCTACTCGGCAAGAACGGCTCTACCATTGAATAAGCAGATGATTTCAAATACCTTGGCAATGACATTGGCAATGCTCACGATATCAGTTGCCGGACTGGTCAAGCTTGGGGAACTTAACTCATGATGTCTTTCCAAGGTGTGTAATTCAAAGGTTAATAAGACTTAAAGTGTTCAAGTGAGTTGAGGCGATTCTGCTCTATGGGTCTGAATTATAAACCTGACTAAATCACTGAGCAAGAAACTGGATGGAAGCTATACTCCCCTCCTTTGTGCCACCATAAATGTTACTTGGAAGAACCAACAAGCAGCTGTGTAATGGTCTATCAAAGATCTCGAGTGCACTCTTGCTGGCCATGTGATGCTAACTTTATAGTACAGCAGAGGTATTTGCCTACAGAGAGAGTACAGAGAGGGGTTCTCAATCTGTGCACAGGTGTTCCTGTGGAGTTCACAAAACCACTGGAACAGTGAAGGGACCGACAATAAGGTTCTCCAGGACAGAGAGAAGTGCAAAAAACTCATCAAAGATAAAATATACAGCATGAAAAGTACAAACAGTGTCTGCAGTGGACACTTTTCATTTTTTTTCACTTCAACTTGTATGTTAGAACTTGATAAATGGATCAATGGATGAACAGCAGCACATGCAAGAGTGACCCACAGACCAGTGTACCACATATTTTTGACTGCCAACAGAATGCCAGCGCCCTACCACATCTGAACCACAATTTTCCCATCATCTTTCAAGGTGAGATAACTTTAAAGGTCTTACTGTAAGATGAAGACAAATGAACGAGTCACCACATCGTGCATGTCTGCATGTATATTGTTTTGTGCATATTTGTGTATGTGTGTGGTTTGCAGATACTCGTTCAACGTTGCATTTGTACCTACATTTTTAAATTTTATTTTCCGTGCATGCAAAGTATTTCAGTCGCACCATTATCTGTGTGTTTGTGTGTGCATGGGTGAGGTGTAAGGCTACTTGTCGGATCGCATGACGATAAAGTCATTGCAGGTAAAATCAGCAACACTGATGGGAATTTGATGCTTGTGTCAAAATCTCCTCCTATAACTACTATTCTAAATGATCCATTGATACACTGGAAATCTCAACCACTGTGTTGTTTTCTCATGATCTGCGCATAAGAATCACCATCGCTCCCAAGATCTACACACTTGACTGAAGTTTTTGATTTCAATCTCATCACAAATTATATATTACATGAATATGATAATTCTATATTCCCAACTTTTTTGTGTTATCCATGGTTCCCAAAGGTTCTGCCATCCCACAAAAAGTCCGGTCCATAACTGACAGTTGCAAATCAGCTCTATAAACCCACTTATATTCAGCTGTTTTCTGTTAGGTCTGCATATGCTTTTTCCCACGTTTACTGTAAACCTTCTTAACTTAGTTGCTTTTAGTTAGTCACTTCATTAGGTACATAGTGCAGGACCTTGGCCGAATCCCCTTTCAGCATCAGAACTGCCTCCATTCTTCATATTATAGATTCATCAATTGCTGGAAAAACTCAGTATCTGCAGATGTGAGTCCATTCTATCACATCCCAGAGGTGCTCTACTGAGTTGCGATCTGGTGATTGTGGAGTAAACTGAACTCATTGTCATTTTCAAAAAAAAAAAACAGTTGGAGATGACATTGTGCTTTGTGACATGTTGTGTTGTCCAGCTGTAAGCAGCTATCACAAGCTGTGGACACCTTCGGTATAAAGGAATAGACATGTTCAGCAGCAGGTAGGCTGGCAGGCTGTGGTATTTAAACGATGCTCAGATGGTACTGAGGAGCCAAAATGAAATCCCCAACACCATTACACCACCAGCACCCTGAGCTTTAAATACAAGACAAATTCTGATCCCAGCTGCTTTTTCCAATCTTCTGTTATCCAGTTTTGGTAAGACTATGATAATTGTAGCCTCAGATTCCAGTTCTTACCTGCAGCACCTGTTGTGATCTTCTGCTGCTGCAGCCCATGCTACAGAGATGCTCTGAAGCACCCTAAATAACCTTTTCTTCCTCATTTTGACACTTGATTTGAACTTCAGCCGGTCATCTTGACCATGTCTACATGTTTGAATGCACTGATTTGCTGCCATGTGATTGGCTGATTAGATATTTGTGTTAAGGAGCAGCTGAACATTTGTATCTAATGAGTGCATTTATATCTTCAGCATTATTTATGAGGCTTCACTCTTTTACCTCCACCATCTTTTAAATATATTTTCAGCACTGCCACAATCAATTATGTACATTTTAGCATACTATTATACTTTTCCATAATAGATGATTAGAAAGCACTTCTGTCGTCTCCAGTGTTTTTTAATGTGCTATATAAATAAAATATATTTTTTAACAAAACGACTGTCACTGATTTGTCAGTATTGTAGTTTCTTCCTCCTAGATCCAATCATAAATGTGAGTCTGTAAACCATTTACTGGATTTTTAGCCAGCATTTTTCCTATTAATGTTTTTATCCCTGATGTTTTCTGACCACAGTAATTACTTGGGAGAAATAGCTAATGGCTGAAACACAATTTGAATATGATGTCTGTAATAACTGTAGTTCAGGTTGGCTCTACTGTAATGTATTTGTGGCACATTATACAGTTGGGAGGCCTTAAAGCTCAGTAGGCAATACTCAGAAGTTGAGCCTTCCTCTCCTTTATTTAATTCTCTTTAGACAGACTGAGGCTTCAAATCACAAGGATCCCAACCTCTGAAATGCCGATATGTTTGATTCTGTGGAAAAATGCAATATGTAACCAAATCCTATGGTACATGTGAGAAAAATGTGTTGATCGTGCAGCTATTCAAGACTTATAGCAAAAGCAAAATGTATTTTATGGTTGCCCCCGAAAGTTCAAACACACTGCAACCTAAATAAACCCACCAGTAAATAGAAAAATACTGCAAAAGTTATCAAAAAATAACAAATAAACCCACAAAACCACAGCTGTGGAAGTAACAAGAGAACAGTAGCAAAGATTTATCTACATTATTGTATGAATCATGTGATTAAAACATATGCTGCCTTTCATTTTTTTCTCCCTCACAACACGTGAATTCTTCGCTTCTTTTCATGGCGCCTCAGTGCAACACTTCACATCAGTTCCTGTCACATTATAGTCTCATAAAAAACAACTTCTGTTGTGTTTTGTGAAGTGTTTTTGGTTTTAGGTGTTGGGGTTTTTGTGCCTTTTTGCAGCATTTTTCTGTTTGCCGTCGTTTTCTCAGGTTGCTGTGTGTAGCACTTTTACTCTGAATAAACGTCCTTATAGTTTTCAAAATACAACAAAAGAAATATAAAATGTAGCAAACTGATAAACCTTATAATTTAATTATAATTAAATAAATTTTATTAGAGTGCATTGCTGCTGTCGCTCATCACATAGTGCTAATTTACTGCAGACTCAGCAGCATTACAAAAGCCCATGTACTGGCTGTGCAGGTCACTGAACAAGGAGGGCAGTATAATAAGCAAATCCCCACGTCTTAGTTTCATTTAGAAATATAACAATGCAAAAAAAGAGATACTTCTCTATTTCTTGTCAACACGTTGAAAATGGTTTGAACGCTCATTTGTTTTGCAAATTTACATGCAAACAATACAGGACTGCAAGGTATGCAAAATCTGCACATTTTGTCTCTGTTTGAAAGCAGCTCCTGGAAAAAAAACCCCCCACGTGTGACAAGAAACTGATGCAGAGTCGAAGCTGTGATGCTTTGATTACAATTTGGAAAGGTAATCTGTGGTTGCAGCCAAAGCAGAAGGCTATGTTAAAAAGCTCTCTCTCTGTCACACACACAGAGGACACAGAACAGAGTTTGCATGATAGTAATCTGCTTAAATGAAGAAAGTTGTTAAAATGTAGAATGATAAGTAGTCATTTTTAATTAAGTTATAAGGAAGTGCAGCTGCCCCCCCCCCCCCCCCAAGTTAATTAAAAAAGTCCACATTACTTTCTAACAATATCTGCTAAATGTGACACATAACACCTTTTACTTTACAGACCAGTGAGCATCGTCCTCCGAAGGGCACAAAGTGCAACATGTAATCTGAACATCATCCACGATGCATGTGTCTGTGGACACACAAATCCTGAGCCCAACACAAACAGCCACTTTCAAGGACATGAAGCACATCACATGTTGCCACTTACCAGCACAACCAGAGAAGCAGAGCTACATGCACAGAGATGAGGAGGTGAGGTGTGTTGGACTCACTTAATCTGCTATTATGAAGCTGCTGTACAAGTACTGAATAATCTCATAGAACAATTTTTTGTTTGTTTGTTTGCTTTTCTTTGTTTTACTCTTTGCTTCGAGCGCTATGTACATGAGCTGCATGCTAAAAGCTCTTTTGTTAAAAGGGTTGGCATAACAAGCATATTCAGCCAATACCTTTTGATTAGCCTTGTCTCGTGCTCTGTTGCTTGTGGTAAATCTTTATTCTGTATTCACTGAGATATTTGATTTCTAATCAATAAAATCTATCAATCACTCAATCACTCAATCAAAGATGCCACCTTTACTTGGCTTGTCACACAATCACCTGATGTCCATCAACATGTATCCAGTCAGACCTTGATGTGAAGCATTTGTTCTTGCACTATCCAGGTAGGAAAGAGGTTTTACAAGCTGACATTTAACACATTACAATCCACACTAATTTATTTGATGCACAGAAAAGCTGATCTGTAGGCACTGACTTATTTACATTAAAAACTTTTGATCCATTTTTGATAAAGTGGGTCCTCAATTTTAGAAGAAAAAATAAGCAGGCCTCGAATTTGTAATTATCTCCAGTTTTTGCAATTAAAACAATGATCGTAAGAAGATTTCCTGAGCTGCAATCTAATCGCTGCTGCTTTGTTGGTTGGTTGAAAACTCCTCAAATGACTTTTTGATGACCTTATTTTAACACATTGTCTTCATTAGAGTCGCACTATTAGACTGAGGCGAAAGCAAATAGCCATAGCTATTACTGAATAACAATATTTGGGTTGTTGTTTTTTTTTACAAGTATTATGAATTTATAAAAAGAATAATAATTGAAGTAGAAAGAAAGATAATATTATTTGTTCTAGCATCACTGTTGTTGAGATTTTCTGGGTGATGTTTATACAGCTGTCTTTAAGGATAATGCTTCTGATGCTCCTACCACTGATTGCTTTGTAACAAAGAAAAAGAGCCTCAAAATGAGACCAATCAATTATCTGAATACACAAAACTCTTCACTGCACTTGCTTAGATCCCAGATAACACAACCACTAAATTTGGTTGTTGAGGTCAGTGAAGGTATAAGCTTCACAGGTGTGGTCTTCTGCTAAGACTCTTATTTACACAATAAGTGCAATGTGGGTCCTCGCGGCTTTGTTATAATAGCAGGCTTGTGGAGGCTGGGTTGATTTCTTTTATTTTGTATTGAAACAATCTGACTGATGTAAAATAAATAAATAAATAAATAAGAAGAAAAATCTGATTATTTGTTTTTACAAGTATATGTTCAGCCACACTCCTTACACACCCTATGAAACAACAACAATTCTGAGTAAAATGCGACAAAAATGTATAAAATCAAAGGTTTTATTTAAATTCTTAAATATTACTGTCACGGTTTGGCAGGGCAGACCGTGGGGATGTGGGGAAAGGAGGACCCAGTCGCGGTACTCTGTGTCTAAGCAGTGCGTTTATTTATAGCGAATGAAACAATAACAGTAAATCCCCGTGACTCCCGTGTTCTGTCTTCTCAAAAAGTCCGTGCTCCGTGTTCTCCACTCTCGTGTGTCCACACACACCCCGTGCCTGCTGCCCTCCGATGCTCCACGCTCCTCCTGAGGGGAAAATAACAGAGGCAGCCGTCAAGACACTGTATTCCAGTAGGCATACACTCACAGACTTTAACTGAGCTAAGACTGCCGTGAAGCCTCACACAATGATCCCGCACCGGTGGGCGCTCCATCGGTCTCCTAAATAGCTCCCCCGACGAGCCTGATCAGCAGCAGGTGTGTGTGTGGCTTCAGGCGTGGCCAATCCTCTAACAGGACCACGCCCATCAGGCCTGCAGGTGCTTGGCATCCACACACACATATATACGCACACATACCTACACATACAATAAGTGGAACACCGAACAGAAGCATAGACTTATATACATATCACAATAACAAGTCCATAACTGTTCTGGGGTCCTGGGTTACAATTACGAAAGTTTTGGTTTTATACATTCAGTTTACACCAATAAGCTGAATTTCATTTCCATTTAATTTAATATTTTACATCGTACTCAAATGAAAAGAAAAATTACATGCAAGACTTACATGTAATTAAATCGGTTAAAGCCAGCGTTTTGTTTTTGAGTGCAGCTTTAGTAACACTGGTTTTAATTGGATTAGATTGTTGAACATGTGTTTTGTATTTAACTGTTGTTTTTCACTGAAGGAAAAAAAACTTACTTCTTAAAGTCAATATTATGTCTGCTGTAAGTTATGAGATAAATACAACCGGGAAAAAGTTTTGCTTATTTTTTTTTTTATTGTCCTTTACTTAGATAATTTTTAATACTTTGCATTAAGATATTGACATTAGATAATGTACAATTAAGAGAGTATGCAAGAGAAACAAACAAACAAGAATAAATACATTAATATTGTTACAACATCTGGAAAAGTGTAAAACATGGAACTAAAACAATCAGGACACCAGATGCAAAATAAGGAAAATAAACTTGGACTGTGACACCTCTCTGTGTTTCCTGTACTACACTGTGTTGCTGGAAGAAAGTTTGGAATAAAACCTGGAAGTAAAATATTTTGGATATTTTGGATTTTTTAATGACGGGTCTAAAGATTTGAATAGTCAATACAAAGAAGAACTGCAGCTGTTCTAGAGGCGCCTTTTATGTGTCAAACACTCGATCAACATGAAGAGTCTTGATACTTATTTATTTATTTACCTTTTTATGTTGGGTGTCATTTGCAGTCCATTTGCACATAATGTGTTCAATTTTAGACTGTAGATGGCGCCATGCTCACACTGGATAAACAGCACAGCCAGCTCTCTGCGTTCAGCCCTCTTCTTTTATTTATCTGAGCTCTCTTTGCTGCCTGTTTTAGTGTCACAGTCACTGTTATAAAAGAGCCACGAAGCCACCGTTTTAGGGTTATTTCAGTTTTTCTTCTGGGATAGGACGCAAACTGGAAATTATTACCAGATTTATAGCAGAATGAAATTTGTGAATTCTTCATCTCGGTCTCCTTAAAATGTTTTTCTGTTTTTCCACTTTGGTTCAGACTCAAACACACTCTTCAAAAAGACTAAGAAAGAGATGAGCGGCCATCAAATATTAATAGGCCACTTTTTGTGGTGAAATACTGACTTGAAATTAAAAAAAAAACACACACACTGTCAGTCAAAGACACACAAACAGGGATCCCTGCTGTGGAAAACCAAAACATCATATAAAAGACAGCTTTTTTACAGACTATATTTAATCGCGTCCTCCACCGTTCCCATGAGTCCACGACAATTCTGCCTTCCTGTGTTTAGCTAACTGGCAGGCGGAGACAAACAGCTAAAAGACTTTCTTGGCTTCAGTTCAGCAGCTATACAATTTGCTGTTCAGGTTAAACAAAGATTGTAAATTCAAAAGCAATTCTAACACCACAGATGTTAAATACTGATACGAAAACAATATCATCAACCAATCGTATGGCAGCGATCCGTGCATTTAGACATGTAGACACGGTCAAGACGACCTGCTGAAGTTCAAGCTGAGCATCAGAATGGTGAAGAAACATGATGTAAGTTACTCTGAACCTGACATGGCTGTTGGTGCAAGACAGGATTTACACACAACCAGCTCAGGTCAGACCAGGTCAGAGGTCAGCTAAGAACAGAAAAGCACACTTGGGGTCACCAAAATTGCACTACACATAATTTGAAAAGCATTGCCTGGTCTCATGAGTCCCGAGTCCCGCTGTGACATTTGGGTGGAGTAAATAACATCACAGCATTGATCCATCCTGCCTTCTATCAACAGGTCAGACTGGTGGTGCTGTAATGGTGTGAAGGATATTTTCCTGGCACACTTTGAGACCTTCAAATGCCACAACATACTTGATTATTGTTGTAGGCCATGCCTATCCCTTTACAACAACAGTGCACGCATCTTCTGGTGGATGTCTTCAGTAGTATAACACCATGTCACAAAGGTCAGATAATCTAAATCTGGATCCTTGAATGATCGCATGGCCCCCACATCCACCAGATCTCAAACCATCAGAGCACATTTGGTATGTGGTGGAACAGCATTAAGGCAGTCCCGAAGGTCAAAGCAGGGCCAACACAGTACCAAGCCTACAGTGTACTTAAGTGAGTATATGTTTTTCCTTTTTATTCAACAAGAGGCTGAATTTTATTAGTTCCCACTGAATTTCATATTCGACAAGGGATCATCTATCAGACACTGGCTTGACCAGATAATCATCAGAAAATATTTTTGGCAAAGGAACCAGAGTTAACAGAGTTAAATGACGACAGAAAGACTTTAAAGGTACCCCACAATCCCCTAAAGATAAAGAGGCATTGTATGAATAGTCATAACAGTGGTCATGCTAACAGGCTTTCCACCTTGATCTCACCTTCTGAAGATCAAGGTGACTGCAGATTTAATCTTATAGCAATTTGTTCAAGTTATCAGCTAACCAGGTAGCTTCTTTAGCAAAGAAGATAAACAGACAACTGGTAATTAGTGTTGTTATTACAATTAAGCACAAAGCATGCTATTATTCACATAGTTTAACTGAAAGTACAAACACAGCCAAGAGATCTAGTTCTGTTGCTCAAATTAGCTGAGGTAAAGCTAACAGACAGCTAGCAGCTTAGCTGGCATGCATCTGTCAATTCAAACCACCACACCCTTAATCATATAATTTTTTAGGCTTAATAAGTTTTAAATGGGTGAGTTACAATTAACCACCTATACATGCTGTAGACATGTTTATTTCTACTACAATGGTAGCATGCTAAGACTGCTAACACTGAAGCTAACAGGAGAATTAGCCTCAAGTGGCAAAACAAGGAACAGCTGGGATTTTTTTTTCCGCTTTGTTATGTTGTATGCATTTGTTTGTTCAATTCTGCATTGGCTTTATTTCAGCCCTGAGGTTTCTGAAGTTGGACTCCAGGGTAGTATTTATTTTATTGTCACAATTTCAGTATTTAAAAGCTAATTTAGGGACACGGAATTCAGGGGCGGATCCAGAGTGGTGGAATGGGGTGGCATGTGCCATCCTAGCTTTGCATATGACAATGTTGTTTATTAAAATAAGCTAGCATTTGAGCCTAGGTACAATAACATGGAATATAATTTTTAAAACAAAATATATTGTACAGTCTATCTCCCCCACATTAAAAAATGGGGCAGCACATAGCATCTAGAATTATTTTATTTCTTGTTTTCAGTAGCAACTGACACCAATGATTATTCGAGAGTATATTTTGAATCAATACCAACTCAGCTTTCAACAATGGTGGTTGATTGTTACACTCTGGAAAAGCCATGAAGTGTTATTAACTCAATAAATGTTTAAATGTTTGGTGAAAAACACATTCATTTGTTTATGACGGTGCAAATTTCTGATATTTTGTGTAAATTTCAGCATGTGCCAATGTGATTAGTTCTAAAACTAAAAAAAAAGATCTGAAACTCAATTGTTGCTACTGCCAGACATCGTCTGTTGCAAACTCAATTAAATAATTAATTATTATAAATGCTATACAGTACTTAAAATTGAAATTTACATTTTTTATGTAACTGAAATGTTTAATTATTTGGACTAAAGCCAATAAGAAAGTTACATACTATACATATTACAGAATGTACCACCTGTATATGTGTAAAGAAAGCGCTCTAATTTTGCCAACCCATCTGATTTCCATGCCATCCTAGGAAAAAGTCTCTAGATCCACCCCCGAGGGGATTTAAACTGTACCCTTGCTCCTGGACATACATAAAAAATATACTCATATAAACACACTAAAAATGTGCGTATTGTCAAATATGTCAAAGAATTTAGCCGTTGTTAGCATGACCAGCTGTGACATTTCTGAAGATCATATCAAGAACACTTAGAGATAATATTTAGATAGAGCTTTTAAGGCTCTATCATTCTCAAGCATGTTGTCTCCGGCAGCTGGACAGCAAAAGGGAACCTGTGTCATTATATCAGATGATATAATGATATCACTCTGGAGGGTGAAAGTAGATATGTTTCTACAGTGAAGCTCGAGGATGAGGACGATGAGGAGGAGGAGAGGAGAAGAGGAGGAGAGCACTATTCTTCTAACACAAACAGAGCTGAAGCCTTCAGAGTTGCTGGCGATGGCAGATGGCAGACGGAATGAAAGGCAGATGGAAAAATCACTTCCAACATGTTTATCATCATCAAGAAGTGTGCATGTGTGTATGCGTGTATGGGCGGGGGAGGATTCCCCGAGGGTTAATGAAAAATGTGATTGAATTTGAAAAACGCTGGAGCTAACAGTCACGGTGGTGCAGAAGGAGGTTTTAAATTTTGTGTGTATGGCGATGGTGCATCTTGTGTATGTTTTTTCGTAGATAAAGTCTTTACAGGCACCCATGAACAGGGCGGAGGACCTGACAGCAGGAGAGTGCACTGTTGTGTTACAGCCTCTTTGCTTTAACACTAGGGCACTTTTGTATAAGCATAGTACTTTTGTTATTAATTTAAGGGAATATGATTAAACTGAGATTATAATTTCTTGCATAAAGAAAACATGTTTCCAGCTAAAACCAGTCATTGCATGAGAGTGAATCTGCAGCTCTATAAAAGTTTAGAAGGCACTATAGAGTGCTCATTACAGCTTTGCAGGGGGCTAAGCCCCCAAATATTCAACTGGGTGAGAGAAACAACAACAAAAGCTATTAATAACTGGTGTGAAACCACATTTCTATTTATTTTCTTTCTTTGTAATTTGCAGTAAAGCACTTATTACTTTAATTTCCTGTTCCTTTCTTCACGAATAGTTGCTCCTTCCATAAAATATCTGCACAGCAATCAATTCAACCCACTTGAAAAAATACTCACCAATGTCAAAAACAGATTTTATCCAGTCATTAAATATTGATGTGGTTTTTCTCTGACCTATAGCGCCATTTATCCACCCAGATGGTTTTGGTGTGAACTTCTCAGTTTTGATGGCAGCTGTGAAACCTGACTTTTGTTTTGTGTTCAAATGAACAAAAAAGACGAAATGTGATTAAAAAAACAACAACTAATACTCAGCAGAAATGTCTCATTCCACAAATCACTGACTCAGAAATACACATAAACATTTTTGTGTATGGTATGAGCTTCACCCACCCTGGGCATGTGATAGCGTGCGTGACACGGAGAAAGAGAGACGACTGAGAAACTTGAGAAACTCAAATGACTTTGCGACCTCAGCAAACACACCCCTGACAGCAGGAAGCTGACAGTGTCAGAGTCTCATGTTGTGTGTCTGTCAGAAAGAGAATTAAAGAGCAAAAAAAAACATTTCACTGCTGTTAGCGAACACGCTTATTAGCTGTAAATTCAGCTGCGCTCTACCATCTGTTGCTGTCATCCAGATATTGATACCGTGGAGCATATCCTCAGTTAGGTCAACTTTCTTCTACCTTAACTAACTCAGCATGAGATTGAGTGCTGATTTCCCTCTTATGAACACATACTGCTCGCCATAAAAGCTTATAAATCTTCTCATAATCTAAAAACATTTGTTAAAAATCCCAGAACGCTGCTAAAAGCTTCCTAATATATCAGAAGTTAAATATTACAACATCTCATCAAACACAGCAGAAGTGTTTTGGGGGATCAATGTGAAAGAACAGCTGTGGAAGTGATGCAAGTGCAGGTAATATGTGTGTTATTTATATCATACTATTGATACATGTTTGCTATTAGCCGTTTATTGTTAGCTTGGCGCTCCTGCACCTGCGCTGTCACATGATTGTCTCACCAGGAACTTTTTTGTGAGGATTTTTGTTTTGTGAGCTTTTGGATTTCATCCAGATAGACCTTGATTACCACCCAAACAGATAAGATGGAATGAAATTTAATATGATCTAAAGATCTAACCTGTATCTTTATGACCTATCCAGAACTTTTCTTGTTCCTTTTGAACCAAATGCCCTGATATGAAAACCCGTGCACAGACTGGATGACATGCACAGTGGAAACCTGCTTGTGTAGGAATGCTTTAAGTACATAACTCCAAATAGGGAATGCTGTAAGAAAAGGATTTCAAGGAAGCACTCTGAAAGTTACCAGTAGTGCTTTGGTCATATAAACAGTGGAAAGTATAGGCTACAAATGAAAGTTTGTACAAAGAAACCCTTAATCTTCATCTGTCTGGACACAGAAACCGTGATTGCGGGCAAATATTTAGCTGAGTGTGGGTGAGGGAGTACCATGTGAATAAAAATGCTTTAAGCATTCAGTAGTGTACCAGCTAGCCCTGCCAGTAGCCACCATTTCAAAGAAGTGAACAGAAAAAGGAGGGCAGTATTTTGGCATTATTTTGACTTTGTAGTTGGGGTAGGAAAAAAATGTGATCAGTTGTGAAAATGCCTTTCTTTCAAATATTTTTCAGTCATTTGCCCAGAATTTGGAGGAGAGAGCCAGAGAAAGCGAGAGGCGGACTTCATTCCAACATTTCTTTCTCTATTTCCACTCTGTTTTATTCCTTAGTTGTCCCCCCCACACCCCCCTTTCTCTCAGTTATTTTAAATAAGGGCGTCTTATTGTCTGGGGGACATCTGATCCCCTCACACACACATACATATTGGCCCTCTCACACACAACTCGAAAATATGCTGACACCAAATGCTTGCTCAGCTTTTTTTAGGTTACAGAGAGAAGCAGAGAGAACTTGACAGATGAATGAGGAGGTATAAACCCAATCCTCTCCCTGCCTCGTTCTTTTGTTTTCCCCCCCATTCTTTGAAGTAACTGATGCAGTGAACCAGCACTCAGAGCTGTTATGTAACTTGTGAGACTGTGTGTGCGTGCTTACATGTATTTGACTTGGTAATATTTTTCTTGGAGGGCTTTGTGATTCATTAAAAGCAGATTATAAATCCAATTGAATAAGAAATAAACGCTTCCAGCATCGGTCATACTATTTGAAGATAAGTGTTGCATTCTGAGCTTCATGTTTGTGCTATACCAAAAAAAAAGAAAGAAAAGAAAAAAGCAATGCAGCTGGAGTGGAGTTTTAAAATTTGCAGCAAAGTGTGATAGCAGGGCCAGAACTTCTTTTTCAAGAGGCTTAACTAGAAGGAAGAAGCCTTAACCCAGAAAAGACAGTGAGAATTGTCCGACATGGATGTAATTCCAAGGGATTGAGGCAGATCTGGACTAGTTACATTGTTGGACACGGCATCTCCAGAGAGCATCCAGTAGCCCAGATAAGAGGGCGCAAACATCTGGATAAGAATCACAGCTACCCACAGCACAATGGATATTTGCAACATCTCACATGTAAGCTTGTCTTGAGTATCACATGAGAGGGAGCCAAAACTAACTCAGTGTCATCAGCATAGCAGAGACAGATGTATGATAGTATGATACCACCAGGTTTCCTGGGGGCCTTATCTAGAGAAATGTAACTACAAATGGAGGGATGACCATTACCTACATAGTGTCTTACTCCTCTAAGACTCCGTAGTTTACATCCTCAATTTACGACACCTGTCTTGCAAATCCCCATTTTCCATAATGCAGCACGACTGATGAGTTAGTGAAGTACAGACGTAGATCAGCAGATAAGATTTTTTAGAAAATACAGTTATGATAATAGGCAAACAAGCCAGGCAACACAAATTATTCCGATGACTAATAAGTGGGAAGTCAAATGTAGTCAAATATTCAGCTTAAGAGCATGCCACTGCTAGAGGGAAGGAAGGTGGAGCAGAAATGCAGAAATGTGGCTCCATCCCTGACACTAATACTCTTTCATAACTAGAAGAAACTCACTTCTGTCAAATCTACTCATTTCTAAGTCAAAGTAGAGTTTTATAAATAATTAGATAATGCAGAATCTGGAGATTGTTGCTACTGCCAGACATCGTCTGTTGCATATTCTATTGTGTTTTGAGGTTTAAAAAATAGCCATTGTTATGGTCTTTGCATTGTTGTTTGTTGAACTTGTCTGTTGTTTGTCTTTGAAAAGTTGAACCAATTGGCTAAAAAAGTAAAAACATCTGTATGATAAAAAACACTGTTTTTATTTTGGAAATCTGTCACCTTAAGGATAAGAAAGCTTTTGAAAATCAGAGGGATTTCTGAGCATCATGTTTTTCATTTTCAAAGAATAACTCTGTATTTTTATCTTGAAAGTTTCACAGGATTAAGGCATCTTCATAAAATGTAATAAGTAATCTGAGGATTTTATTTTTGGAAAAAGTGAGAAGAGAAAATTTTCCAAAAATAAAAAAAATTATGTTAAATTTAATTAAATGTTACATTAAAGCGATCCACAGAATAACTTCCTGTGTGGAACTGAGGGTTTTATATGGAATAGTTATACAAAATTTGAAAACATATTAATCTTCCCGTCAAGAAAGTAATAGCTTTTACTTTGAAAATCTGACCTTTCACCAGATGTGTCTAATGTTTGGTGCAGGTTGCGTGAACTACAACAGCAAAGTTCAGCAGGGCAGCTTAATAATGAGTTCAAATGAAAGCTACAGAGTGAACCGTATGTTCATATCCAGTCCATCCTCAGAATGTTGGTTATGTGTGTGTCCACGCATCGATTAATATTATGGCAATTTAATTAGAAATGAAAACCTAAACTAATAAAATAAAACTCAATGACATTTCTACACAGCAGTTCTCATTTGCTCCCTGCTTCTGTGCCTGCTGGAAACAAATTTGGTTGTATAAACTATCGTTTTAATGACTCAGGAGCTCAAATTTTTAGGATATAAAATCACCCAGAGGGAAAATTAATAGAGAGATACTAAAAAATAGTTAGTTCATCCTTATTAATATGGGAATATTATGAGTATAGTTCAATGAATTCAGAGAAATTGGAAAAGGAATAAGTGAAATTATAGTTGTTGCTATAACTTAAACTTAACATAACTTAAATAACTTTTAATATTTGGTAAATATTTGAAATTAAAAATCAATCAAAGTTGTGGGTAGTTGTGTCCTCATTCAGCTGTCCTCAGCTCATTGTTTTAGTTTCAAAACTTCTAAATTCATAATTTCAGGCATGAAAATCTGACTAGATGCCACAACGTTACCCTACATTTATCTGAGACACAGAAACATGCTTGGCAGTAAATTCTTTTCTATGTGGACTTGATGTTAAAACATGCAACAGTGCAGCAAAATGGTAAGTGGACTAGCACTTTTGTATTCAGAGCACTCAAAGCACTTTTGTACTACAAGCCTCATTCACACAGTCACACACATGTTCATAAAAGGGCTTTTTTCTATATCTTATCGCCCCTCCCCATACACAGCATACACATTATGTCATATTATGCTCTTTTCTGTGCACCCAAGTACCCAAAAAGCTAAATCATCTCAAAAAAGAAAAGTTCAAATGAAAATATAAAGCTATGCTTTTGTATCTCTAGAGCAGATTATTAGCTGTGAATGAGCTTAGTGCTAAAGAAACAGAAAACAGTGCTTGGTGGCTCGACAGCAGTGAATCCGCTTGCTCTTTGGAGACGGTCCATGGGAGGATCGGAGCTGAACTGCACCCCCAGCAGCCCTCCATCTCACTCTCTGTGTGAGTCTAATCCTGGGTGCAGACAGTCATTCGGACCATCTGAGTGATGAAGGGCAGTCAGCTGCTAAATGCAGAGAACCTGACCTCAGTTACCCTGAATGTTTGTGGACTTGAAGAGCCTCGTGGTTCAGTCACACTCGTGCTCTGGATGCATGTACCACGACACGAAGAGGAAGTGAAACCTGAAGGCTGCAAATCAGAGCAGAATTGATTTTTTTCACAGCTTAACACACACACACACACACACACACACACACACACACACACACACACACACACACACACACACACACACACACACACACAATGGCATTACTATCTATAATATGAATGTCATTGAAGGGGAACATTGTGACATGAATACATCATTTATTACTTTCAGTGACTTCCCCAGAACCTGATTTAGACGCCACTCTAAATGCAATAACGTTAGACAAATAAATAAGGGAAAAGTTGTAAATAACGAAACATCTTAAAGTTAACCACTTTAGTTTAATCCAAAACCTTAAATATTAAAATGTATTTCTTAAATATTATCTTAACCATCTTCATTGTTGTTGTGCTGAACAAAAAATAACAAATGAATGAATGATTTCAAAATTAAAGGTGTTTCCCTCTGCCCGTGGTCCACCTCTCCACCACTTTGGTGGTTTTGCGTAATTGGAAGAATATGTAAGTATATTCAAAGACATTATAAAAAGGTCTTTGATATTAGCTTGGAGTAAAGTGTTTGCATCTTGTTCTGTTGCAAATCATTAATTTCAAAGAGCTAATGATAATTCGAAACATCGCTGTAACCTGTGAATGTACGACTATCTCAGAAGTTACAGAATTCTGCTGGAAACCAAACTCAATGTTGGGATTTTTTTCTCCACTGCATTTATTTAAAAGCTATGTTTGCATTTCACATTAAGATTCTACATTTTTTATATACCACTCTATATATTTTATTCTGCATTGCAACATTATTCTGCAAAATCAAAATGCTGTCTGCAAGTTATTACATCAGTAATCAGAACCAATAACAACAATGAGCAAACTTTGGTATTCATCCTTTTCAAACATGTATAGCTCAAAAGATCCATCACTGATGTAACCTGGGGTCATTGGTTGTTTCGGGTGTTTTGGGTGTGTCAGCATCAAAAACCCTTTCTGAGGCAACCCAGCCAGGGTTGATCAAACCTCATTTTGCTATTCATGGCTTTCACTGCAGCATCAGTACTTGATCTAATGGCCCTCTGTTGATCCAAGCACTTTGCATAGTGAATGTCCAGCAAATCCTCAGCAGCACATCTCGACCCTTTCCTTCTGCCTGGGTTCTGGTCAATTTTTTAAAAACATTCAAAGTCATTTTACACAGTCATTGGTCCTGATACTTGGCACACTTTTTTGTTTTCACCTTATTCCAGCACCATCAATTTCTGGTATAGTGATCATGTCAGGCAGCAGCCATGATGGTTTTGTCTGGGCTGGAAACTTTAGTTGCTTGCTAGAGTCCTCCTCTGAGTTGATGCAGTGATGAGGAGGCCATCCTTTGCTTTAGCTTGGTTTCTCTCCAGCAATTACAAGTCTTTGGGTGATGGCACTCATTGATGTTTTTAATGGCTGCCATCAGCCATTGCCTCGAGTGCCTGATCATGGGGCCAACAACAGCACAGTCTCTGAAAGGCTTTTAGGGAGTTGCTAAGAAGGTGATCCAAGGACTCTCTTCCACAGCAAAGAGGGCAGAGATCTGACTTCCTTCAGCCCCAAATGTGGAAGTTTGCTGGACTGGGTGTGACACTGTATACAGCTTGGACCAAGAACATTATACATTGGTATTTTGTTACCAGATGTTAGACCACTAGATTTCTCATTTCATCCAAGGTCCTTGTTGTCCCATTCCCTACATCCAGCTAGTTCCTAATAAGCCAGTCACAGTCTTTGCCCTTCGTTTACGCTGGTCTTACTGTAGTCGTTGGTGAAGTCGTTGGGGTACACCAACAATGAAGTCGTTGGTGTACCCCACCAACGACTTCTGCTGTAGTCGTGACTTCGACTACCTCCGACTCCGACTACCTGTGTTGGCCATTTTGGGGTCTGTGGATTCCCTGTGCTGCAAATATTCCTGTTTCTGTGACTCTGTGAACTCATCAGTGAGGCTGCTGACTGGAAAAATATGTTTGCTCCATAATTAAAAATGTGAATGTACTTTGTGGCATTTCTACCTTTGTTTTGACACTCTTTTGTTTCTGAGGAACCTTTCAGTGCACGACCTGGAGGGTAATTGTTAATGATTCATACCACAGGGAGAGAGATATAAAAAAAACAGCTTTTAGCGTCTGAATGATTCATAACCAGTAAAAAGCTGCAGCTGGTGGGAATTCTTTTAGAAAACTGCTCAGGTTTGATCCCTGAAGTTACAGTTGTATTTACAGCATATCCTCTGGTCATTTAGGCAACTGGTTGAATTGCAGCAAACCTCCAACTCAATCCAGACTGGTTACACTGGGGAGACTGTGTGCTTCTATTGCCCCGGGATATTGCTGTAAATACACGCCTGGTTAAAGAGGGTCAGAAAAAAAGGAACTAGAGATGTGTATCTGGCTCTTTTTATTGTGAACCGCATGTAGAATTTGAACGGAGAGCAGTCGTCAAGAACAGAAGGTACTGGATGTACCTACAGTGTGTGTACCTATACCTTTGTCCGTACCAGTAAAATTCCCCATGTCCCTCCGGCAACACAGACCTGGTGGATCTGTTCATAGTGGGAATGAGCATTGTGGCGTCTCACTATCAGTAATCAGAAAGTGTCAGTGCTGAGGTAATGGAAGGATGGTGCGACTAGTTACAACAGGCAGCAGTATCATCAACCACGTCTGATCAAAGTAAAAAAAAAAAAAAGTGAACTTAATTAACACCGCTCCGAAACACTGCCCACATGTGTGATGCTGCTACAACAGGAAACTGAAAAGCAGAAAAATATTGGCAGAAATGGCGCTTACCTTACACGGTTTTGTGCGTCAAGAAATAAAAAATAATCCGGTCTTCAGCAGGTCTTAAAATTAGGCATCAGATGAAAAACAGCACGTGCTTAACTAACTGAAGCCTTTCATTGAACTACCAAATAAACAAATTGATACTCTCTTTCCGCCCAGACACGTGGCAGCACTTCTGCTAGAATTTTGCTCGTATTTAACAAAATAAAAATCCAGACATACGAATCCTACCTAACAAAAAAGTAACTTCAAGGGCCAAACTTCATTATATTTCTTCACATCAATATACGGGCCGTAAGTAGAGGTGACTTGGGCCGCAAGTGGCCCTCGGGCCGCGAGTTTGAGACCCCTGGGTTATAAGACTATTTCTAAACAATCTGAAGACCATCATTCTTGAGTGGGAGAAGTAATTTTCCCACTCAAGAATCTACACGCCTGCAGGCATCACTCACAATGTTAAATGTTAAAGTTCATGACAGCACAATGAGAAAAGCACTGAACAAGTTTGGCTCGTTTGGAAGATTTGCCAAGAGTAAGACTCTTGTCTTCATCAAGACTAAGACTCGTCTTTAAAAAGTTGCATCTGAACAAACCAAGACTTCGGGAACAATGTCCTTTGGACAGATGAGATTAAAGTGGAGATGTTTGGTCATAATGATCGGCAGCACATTAAGATCAAAACCAGCATATCAGCACAAACACCTCATGCACGCTGTGAAGCACGGTGGTGGAGGAGTGATGATTTTGGCTTGTTTTGCAGCCAGGACCTGGGGACCCTGCAGTCATTAAGTCAACCATCAACTCCTCTATTTACCAAAGTATCCAACAGCTAAAGCCTGGGCCAAACTGGGTCACACAACAGGACAAAGATCCCAAACACAGCAGAAAGTTAACAACAGAGTTGCTGCAAAAGAAAAGGTGTTACAAGGATCTCAATCTGATTCAAAGGATGTGGAGAGTTTTGTATAAACAAATGGAACAAATCTCAATGGACTGAAACAGCATAAAGAAGAGTGGCCCAAAAATCCTCTGCAATGATGTGAGAGACTGATAAAGTCACACAGAAAACAATAACTTCAAATCATTGTTCTTAGAAGTGATTCCACAAGTTATTGAATTGTGGGGTGCACTTAGTTTTCCACACTGAAATTTTAGAAGAGACCTAGGACACAGTTGTCATGTTTCCCTGTTTAAGAAACCAATATGTGCACAAACTGGAAGACAAGGGAGAGACTGACATACTGAACAGGCTGGTGGAAAAGCTGTTGCACTGAAGCAAGGGGCAGCTTTTATTTACAGACCAAAAAGCAGTATCAGGTATAGTCAGGTTATACTCATGTAGACACAAATTCTTAGGAGAATAGCATAGCATCTCCCAAAAAACAAACAAAAAAACAAACAAACAAACAAAACAACAATTAGAAGTGTCCTGCGTTAATGAATAGGGTGTTTGAAAATCATTTGTAGGCATTGTTGGTGCAGAGCTGGAGGGAATGACCCGGGAGAAGTGGAAAACATCAAGCAGCACAGACAAAGAGAGCACGTACTGTGCGCTGGCAGAAGAGAAGAGGCCGATCTAGCTTACACCCTAAGGCATAATCTGACTTTTATTTTGATATGAGCAGTGGCCCAAGGCAAAGCAAAATAACTCATTCATTAATTAATAAAAAAAAAAACCAGTCAGTTACCATAGATGCAATGCAATACAAGAGGATTTTAATACAATCACTTGTAATTTTGTCAAGCTTTATATTTATCAGCGTGCATAATATTAACACACAAGCATAGCAGCACTTACATACCGACAGGAGAGTTCTTTTGTAATATTTAACGTGCATTCTCATCACACATTCCCCAGAAAAGGGAAAAATCTAGACCATAAGCACATACAGTTCTTCAAACGCCCCTTTGGAGCGATTCAGCAGAGGATGACTGCAAGCTGTGCTATTAAAATGTAATATCACCCAGCTGCCATCTAATGTCTCTGAGGTTATTTTAATGGAAGATTCTAAATTGCTCACTGCTTTTTGGTTTGTCAGAGGAGAAAGTGAGAACATTTTGAATTCCCGTTTTTTGTTTTTTTTTTAGACTCTTTAATTCCGACCTTTGGCTTTCGTTGAGCTAACGTTATTGAACCGTTGTAACCTTCCTCTTTGCAGAGAGAGGAGTGCGAGACTGCAACTCCAAAATGTGCTTATTGATTTGTGCAGCAGATACTCCAGCTCACAGAACAAGTGCTCTCAGTTACTTTCACACATGGGCAAAGTGCATCTTAGGCAGCCAAAAAAAAGTTTAAGGTTTACACCACTCACCTTAGCTGGTCACGTGAAGGCTAAAAATGCTGAAGAAGTTTGATGTTTTGGGCACTGCTGTGTCTCAGCAAGCTATAAAAGATTGCTTTCTCCAGTATTACATGAATGTTGATGTGATGCCTGCTTACAATACATGTGATGCACACTGGGGGGAAAAACTGTAAAGATATTTCCATTTAACATTTTTGAAATGCAGGACTTTTCCACCCATCTCAACTCTATTTGTGAGTTTTTGAAACCTCATCAGTGTGATTTTCTTCCACTCAAAAAATGTAAATAAATTGCACAACTTCCACTGAAAAAACAGATGATGTACTAGCAGAAAATAACCAGGACATTTTAAGTTTTTTTTTTTTTTTAAAGGGTTTTTTTGTGGGGAAAGTCAGCAGCTTCACTTAGAATCACTGGTGAAATTATGGTTCAGCGGTGAAAACATGTTGGTCTTCCATTGGCAGCTTTGGGTTCCACATCTGCCTGCAGAGAAATTCATATAGTTAGTTTTGTATTTTTTACTTAACTTGTATTTTTTTTATTTATTTCATTTTCACCTTTTGCTTTTTTTGTCAGTTTAGTTTTAGTTCGTTTCCAGACTGGATTTTCTTGTTTCGTTTTAGTTTTTTTCTATTTGAAAATGTTTAGTTTTAATTTAGTTTTATTTAGCTTTAGTAAGCCTATTCTATAATTATATTTATTAGTACTCTATACAAGTAATACAATAAAAACACAGTACTTTTGAATCACAGTGTTATTCTTGTAGACATGCAGAGTTTCAATAAACACGTCCATCAAATTTTACCGAACAAACAAATACTAAAACTAAAGACATTTATTTTATTTTATTTTTCCAATTTCACAAAATCATTTCAATTTGTTTAAATGTTTTTTAAGTCTGGTTTTTGTCTTCATTTAGTTCAAATGTTTTCAGTTTAGTGTTAGTTAAATATAATATCCTTGCAGAAAGTGTCTGTTGCCAGAAGGGGGCAGTGTCAAAAATATGTGGTACAACAGGTCTGTGGGCCATGCTTGCTCCAGTTAGCATTCGAGTGACACACACTGTTATCCAACAACTCGAGCGACGTGTAGTAGGAATTTGAGAACTTCACGGGGACACATTCAGTGGACAAAAACCTTTCTCTGTTGGCAAGTACCTCCATAACTGGACACAAAAATTGTGGCGTATATTTAGCATAATACAACACTCGCAGAATAAATATTCACTTAAGTTTTTATTTAAATTTCACTAAATCATCTTTAATGATAATTTGGGACGACTTAGATGTCATGGTGCACTTTACAGAGAGCTGTATCTGTTGTGAGCCGACTATCATTGATATAAATGGGATTTTCAAAACAACAAAAATAGCTGTGGGTGTAAAACAATACGATTCATTATGCTTTACGATGACTGAAAACCTAATGTGCTACTAAACGTGCAAGCCAATAACAGGGTTAATGATCACTGTGCAGCTTGACAACATGCTACCTTTATTTTGAAAACATACATAAACAGGAAGATGGCTGCACTCAAGCGCGGCACGCTGATATTCACTGTTAACCACACTCTTCATTATGTGAAGGCCAAAGACCGGGTCAGACTCTGAAGCCGTCCTTTTCTCCCAGTGGAAAAGAGGTTAATGTAAGAAGGCCTCGGGAAGTGTGTGAGCACTCACAGAGCATCATAACAGGCGGAGTAATGAAGGGTCAGCGTGGTAATGATGAGCTCTGACACTTTATGTGTATAATAGATTTACACTGGCTGTTCTGTGAGATGTAAAATGGAGCGGATGAAGGAAGTGGCTGAGCTGCCTTGTTAAATATTCACAAGAGAATGATAATAAGATCAGTGCTCTGTATACACGCACACACCATATATGTATATAGTTATAATCAGCCTGTATCAGCCGATTCATAAAAAGAATAGAAAGTAACTCCAATAATATGACACATGTCACTTAAATTCAGCCAAGCTTCCACACTCACTCACCTGCCTGCCTACCTTTTTCAAGGTCCAGTCTATTTAACATTCACTTGTTTTGTGCCGTTTAATTTAGAGGAATAATAAAAGCACAAAGATCAAAGACTCTTATAATCAGTCATAATCATAATTAGTCTGCTCCACTGTAAAATTCCCTTTACTCCAATTAGGACCATCTTCTTTCCTGATCTAAACAAACACGCTCCATTTGCTTGTTTAGTAGGAACGGTACATGTAAAAAATACTCAGTTAATCTTTCAGAAAAAGAGCTCAGTGGTTCCACACGGCTTAAATATTGCACAATCGTCATAAAATGAAGTAAAGACCTACTGAAATAAATTTTGCAATAAACACCAGGGGCTCAGTTTAACTAGTTCCGACAATAAAATTACTTGAATGTTATGTTTTCCTCCATGCTTGGATCCATTACAGCGAGCAGCGAGTGTGTGTATTTTCTGTAATGAGATGCATTATTTAAAGATTGGTGACCGTGAAGTGTGACACGTTTTCTCCTCGCTCACCATCAGGGTTTGTGTGACCGTGATCTCGCTGATGACGCGTCGACTAACTTTGCACACAAGCACCGCATCACATTTTAAAGATGACTTGACCCACATCCTCGCTGTGCTGCCTCAACCTGGCAGGAGAAGCAGAGTTACGGAGTGTTACGTATCGCGTTACTGGGCGTTAATCTGCAGAACAGCAGACGTCATTGCCTGACATCAACCATTCAGCCCTCGTTGAAAGTCACACTGCTAGCCGCAGCTTTTATGTAATGCCACATCATGGCTGGTTCAGTTCACCAAAATGACCACGAGAAGAAATTTTTAAACTCGTGAAAATTTGAGTTATAAATTTCAAACAGCCCTGTGCAAAAGTCCCGAGCCACGCCGCATTTCATTATATTTGGTTCCAGTGAGCAGAACTATTTTCTTACTCCTTACAATGTCTAGAACAACAGTTCTCCAGGCTGAAGCCACTCTAAAGGTTTTCTTTGGACACTGGCTTTCGCTCATTTTCAATCCAATCCTTGCACCTGACCATTTTTTGATCTTCTCTTTGTTAAAGCTCTGACCTATGAATCATTCAAGCATTAAAAGGCGCCTAACTCAAGTAATGAACCTGTGTTGTGTCTACAAAGACAACTTAGCAAAGAACTAATTTATGATTATATCTTTAGGCACTTTGCTACTAGCAGCCTGTTGCAAAAACACATCATTTTTTTCAATTTCTTAAGTTAGTTTTTAGAATAAAATTGTGTTTTTGTTGCAACAAAGTGATTCCAAAGAGCTATTAGCTGAAAACTTTGCATATCTCAGCATGGTGTGCAGTCTCTCCTTAAAAAAAGGGGGAAAAAGAGGAAGTGTCAGACCTAAAAATTAATCTACAGCAGATAAACAGTATCTAAAAGTCATGTTCTTAAGAAACAAACAAAAAAAAGAAAACCCAGTGAAGACCTGGTTCATTGAAGCCTCATCAGAAATGGCGGAAATGGTCTCAGTGGAAGGGTGACTATCAAGAAGTCATTGTTAAAGAAGAGAAATGGAGAAAATGCTGAGGTATACCACATTGCACAAGAACTGGACTGAAAATCAGTGGCAACAGGTTTCAAGGAATAATGAATCCAGAATTTTGGTTCATATGATCATCAACAGGTACAGAGGAGGTCAGGAGAAAGATATGACACGTTTCAAAGCAATCTGTAGAACGTGGTGGATGCTGTGTAATGTTATGGGGCTACAAAACACACTGTCAGTGCAGTGAAAGCAAACAGTGGAACATTATCGGTCATGGACTGGCCTCCCCACAGCTCAGACCTCAACATTACTGAAGCAGCATGTTGAAGGAGAACAGAACAAAAGGCAGAAACATCCAAAGAAGAGCTTTGAATGTCCTTCAAGAAGCCTGGAGAACTATTCCTGAAGACTGCTTACAGACATGACAAGACTGCTGCTTAAGAGAGTTCAGACTATGATGAAGAATAAAGGTGGTCATACTAAATATTCACTTTCAAGCTCATTAGAATTGTACAAACGCTGTTTTTACCTTATATACTGTATTTCTATCTGTGTTTGCACATATTTTAATAAATTGCTACACATATTTCCCAGTTTCTTAGCAAAATAGGTAATTAATGGTACTGTATATGAACTTAAGGCTAATTCTGAAAATGATCAAACACCATAACAATAATGTAAAAGTCCCACAGTCATCATTTGCTTCCCCTCACTTGTGAGCAGTGCTGGTATTTTGAAGCTGTAAGGCCCAAAGCAGCCAATGGTGTCTTGAGTTTAAGCCCACATGCTTAACTAAGTGCAGCAGTTCTGCCTTTACCCTCATGAACAAGATCCAGTAAAGCAGAGAATTTCCCGTAAAAAAATAAAGTTAAAATAAAAAATCCAACCTTCTGTGTAAATCCTTGCGAAGACGTGCTGTTCGATGGACTGTGAGCCTTTTAAAGTAGCTATGTCTGAGAGAGGGATTACAGAGCTCACTTTTATGAGGACGTTTACTACTCAGTAAGATGATACAGACGCAGTTTCCCTTTGAGCTTCCTCATTTAATTTGCTTATACTGCTTTCATTTTCTGCTTTGTTGATCTTAAAAACAGGAGTGATGGATACGATGATAGGATGTGACGATCTAACTCGATTCAGCCTGAGGTTACGTCCCAGCGATCAAATTATCATCGTACTTGAAATTCACTTGTAGCTATTTTTAAACAGCGTACATATTTTTTCTATTAATTCCCGTAAATTAACATTAGAACCTGAGATTATGTTTGTTATGTTCACGCTCTGGAACGTGAACTTCACGGGCTCGTAAGTTGATCAGGAGCAACCAGAGTCTGCAGAAAACAGCAGTTGCAGAGTCGCAGCGGCTTCAGACGACTTCAAACAGACATGTCGAAGTCGGTCTGACTCCCCTCATCACTTCTGCCTTAATGCCTTCTTCATGGAGCATTAGCTTACATCCCTGCAGCCGTGGAATTACAGCTATGATGTCAATACACATTGTGCACCATCATCAGTGTCTGTGTGTGTCCACAGTGCTCTGTATTCACCATTTTGTGGCTATTTTTAAGAAATGTAATCGTTGATTCTTGAGTCCATTTCTGGGAAGACTGGAGATGATGTTTAGGGTTTAACCCTTTAAGACCTACCATAGAACCAAGTCCGCCAGAGCTTATATTATATTTTCACATGTTGTAGTGCCATTTTTGGGAGCATTTCAAGTTGATATACATCAATACAACCATTATATCCCAAATTTTAATAATATGTCTGCATTAAGTGCATAGTAATTACATAAATTGCAAAAAAGTGCAATAAACTACAAAAAAATTGAAAATCGTTTTGTTTTTTTAACATATATTTCTAGTTAGAGAAATTTAAGAGGCTTATCCCTCAAAACTGTGAATACAAAAAAGTTGCACAAACTAGTTTCCCATCACAGGAAATTTATTTTAAGTGTCTTCATAGTTTTATTTTTGAAATACACCAATTTTTATATACTGCAGGAAAAATGAAAATAAATATTATAGTGCAAATTTGCAAAAAAACAACATATGCATCAAAATAAATTATTTCCAGCAGTGCAATATGAGTCCTAAGCATCCCAGAAACAACACAGAAAGTCAAAGTCAAACATAACTTTTAAAAACACCAGTACAGGCTCATAAGGCCCTGATGGTAAAAAACTACATTTGACGTCACTTCCGGTTTCGGGCAGGTCATGGCGAACATGCGATAGTTCGTGCTGATGGATGTAGGAAGTGTTACAAACAGCTGATTGGATTGGCAAAGCCTGTTTCTGGAATATTATGTTTTTGTTGCTGCAAGTGCTTTTTATGCAGTTTTTGCAAAGTTATATGTGGAAGGAAACCGTGACCTAGGACAAGCTGATGGCCGGTTTCATATGCAAAAAAAATTATTGCGCTAGCTCACATGGTTGCGGTGCTACCGGGATTTTAAAAAAGTTACGCAAAACGGAGCGTGCCCGCTCCGACCGGCTTTAAAGGGTTAAAGCAGACACGGGGCCATTCTTCGAGGTTAATGGCTCTTCTCTTAAGTTGTTTGTTATGGATTGTGCCAGTTATACTGTAACTGTATCACCTGCAGTTCCTGGATCCATAGATGGTAGAGGTTAAATACCAGACAAGATAAACAAAGTTATCAGTTTACAATACATCCAGTTTAACCATGAACAGAGAGAAGGTTCACTGGATCAAATCATTTGCAAGAGTTGTCGAGGCTTTCCAACACGTAAGTGAGTCTAAGGGAAGACTGCTGTACAAGACTGAGATACACAACATTGGTGTTGAAATCTGTATGTGCACCAGCTTCACATCTTATCCAATAGTAATTCCAAATATGGAGAGAAATTTAAATGAAGGCAGGGATTATGTTCAAGTGAGTATCTTCAGGTAAGTAACTAGGCCCAGTCACTATAATGCAGGCAGAGTTAGAATGGGTCAGGCAGGCTTTCCAGCAGGTTTCCCAAGAAGAGGGAGGAGACAGGTGAGCAAGTGCAAGACACAAGGAAATTCAAGCAAGGTGGTAAGTGAATGAAGTGGTGCAAAAGGCCTGCGCTATAGCCCCACAGGTAGAACAACCACCTGGCAAAGAATGGAGGCCAGCACAAGGTTTAACGATAACTAATTGTAGATCGAGAGCAGATACACCTGCAGGAGACTTCCTTAGACCACCCACAGCCACTGAAGAAGTCTGATTAGTAACACTCACATTCTAACAGAGAGGAAGGGAGGAAGCAGATCTACCACTGGTACAATAACACAAGTAAGAATCATTCAACGTTAAAACCAACCGTTTATATTCTGACCCATTAGGACTTAGTGGTAAGAGGTCTTGGTGACTGTGGTATCCAGTGTTGGGTATAACACATTCAAAGAAATGACTGTACATTAATGTACTAAATTCAGTAATTGTATTACAATATATTATAGTTATGTTGTTACTTGCATTACAAAGTTATTCACACAGTGGGTGGATAGAAAAGAGAAGAAATCAAATAAACGTGGCTTTTTCTTTTGCACGTTGCAGCTGACGTCACTTTGTGTGCAGGAGGAGGAAAATGGTGGCGCAGTCTACAGCTGTTCAGGAGTGGAAATATGAACGTTACATTTATTTTGAATGCACAAAAGAACAAGAGCATGGTAGTGGAGTGCAACCTGCCTCCAAGACAAAAACAATTGCATTAAACCTCGACTCTTTGCAAGCATCTGCACAGATAGCATGCTAACATAAAGCTAGCCAAGATCCTAGATGATGTTACAGCTGAGTGTATGCTGACCCCAGCCCAGCACCCAGAGCCTGAACTTCACCAGGTAACAAAGGCAACTTGCAGTAGCCTTCATTTCTACCTGTAGAAACAGCTACAGTAGAATCACTTGCACTCACTAGGATAGGGATTTGTGTTGGTGTGTGTTTCAGGTCCTTTACAGAGTAAAAGTGAAAGTAATGTAACACGTAGTGTAACAAATTAATTTCTCTACTGAGTAATTAAGTAAAATACTGTGTTACTTTCCTATAATAAGTAATAAGCATCATGTAATGCACTACTTTTTTTAATAACAAATCCAACGCTGGTTGTGTCAGCACCGAGGCAGCAGATCATGATCATGTCCTAGAAGTTCTGTTTTGGCTCACACCTGTTACTCCTGCTTTGTTTTTTTACTTCTTATCTCTGAAATGTTCTCCACTATAATTACAACCATTGTTTAGAACAACACATTGCCTCTGGAGGCTTTCCATGGTTCAGCCTGCTGCCCGTGCACCTGGCTGCCCACCTAATGTAAAAGAAAATGGGAGTCATCAGAGGAGATATTCATGCATATACATGTGTGTTCTCACAGCTTTCTATAGTAGTGAGCATTATGTTTGAGCAGTTTGGACCAAATGCACCAGATTATCCAGATTTCCTTCCCACATACAACTCCAGGTGTCCAGTCATAAATCTTTGGACCACTTTTGAGCCCTGTCATCTTGGAGATACTTTGACCAAGCCCTTGTTACTTACTTACCGTTGCTAATTTTTTCTGCCTGTAACACATAAATCAAGGGCTGCTTCCTCACATGCTTCCTAATATAGCCCACCCCTTGACAGGTGCCATTATAATGAGGCAATCAATCTTATTCAATTCACCTGTCAGCTGGCTGCTAATGTCGCGGTACATCGGAGTATTCTAACTTGTACATTACTGGAATATTTCTTTCCCATGATACTTTATGCTTCAACTTATGAGGGAAATATTGCCGTTTTCACCCCACCACATGTACCGGTCATCTAATTGCTGTGGGTTATTATACAGTTTTAGTCGTTGATCATTCACAAGATAATTTCAGATCTTTTTTCCTTCTAGTTTTTTCTAAAGCTTTGCAGGGATTTATGTGTAGGTCACTAACCTCCATAGGCAAATCTTTTAGCTTCATCTACAAAAGGGATGTCAAACTCATTTTACATAATGGGCTGCATACTGACCATAAGTGTGCTGGAGCACTGACAGTGTAAGGAAATGTAACCATGCAGTTATCTATATAAGAAAAAGTACAATTTCAACTGTATGTCTCAGTTTTTCTACAAGAAATGCTACATATGCTATGTATTAAATATAAGAAATTTGCCAGCACAACTATTTGGGACTAAATTATAAGTAACAGGGGTGTAAAATTACTGAAATGAATCATCGCACAAACTGTCCTGTTGTAATAAAACTGTTGTGGTTTTTTTTGTTTGCTTGTTTTTGGTTGTTTTTTTTTTTATTGTGGACTCATAAGGACATTTTTTTTAATAGTGAAAATTTAATTGTTTAACTATTAGTTACCTTGGTGCAGTGTGAATGGCCATGGAGGTCAAATGAAAGCTGGAATACTGTTAAAAATCCCATATTTATGCCCTCATTCACATTTTTTTTCCAAACCAGTTCAGTGGGCCGGATTGTTGTCATCGGTGGGCCATTTCTGATCCCCGGGCCACATGTTTGAAACCCCTGATCTATAATTAAATTAATGGGAGAGTAAGAGAAATGTCAAACCCAGTCTGAAAATCTGCATGTAGTGAACCATCCTAAACTAGCTGCAGCTCACACATTAAAATGCTCGTTAATATTTAGCTGTCGACCTGTTGCTGATGCACAGCTCATTGTGGATGGGGAATGTGGAGGACATATTTAGCACATCTTATTGATATTTTTACAAGACCCTCTTAGTGACTCTTGGTTTTTGGCAGCCTAAGATGGTTTCCTACCTTTCCCTCAAAGCCATCATCAAACCCTGAGTTTTATTTACCATCTGGGCACTGAGGTAAACAGTATTTGCAGCATCGGAGCAGTTGCTGCAGCCCTGTCTTTCAGCGAGATATTAGCTGGCCTCACGCCACGGAGAGAGAGAGAAAAGGAGAGACAATGTGGAGTCATACTTATAGTACTTGTGGCATTTATTTGTGTATACTTGGATGTGTATGCATTATGAGGATGTGTGCCTAGTGACAAGCTGGAGCTGTGCCAGGCTGAAGACACAACGCCATACAAGGACAAGTCATGCTGGAGGTTCAG
Organism: Pundamilia nyererei; assembly: GCF_000239375.1. Classification (NCBI taxonomy): domain Eukaryota; kingdom Metazoa; phylum Chordata; class Actinopteri; order Cichliformes; family Cichlidae; genus Pundamilia; species Pundamilia nyererei. The sequence continues at coordinate 114,723 of NW_005187880.1, forward strand.
GCTGCCTGCAGGGTGGTACTCCTGCAGGGTGAGAGTACCGCAGCTCTGAGAGCTCCAACCAGATGGAGTTCAGAAGCCTGATGTTTTAGAATGACAGATATTTGCTGGCATCGGATGCACTGGAAAATACATTTGCTTTCTTCAAAGCTTAACCAGCATAAAAAGACACACAACTAATTACACGTTGCCATCTCAAATAACAGATTTGAGATTTTTCCTATCTGACAGCTCAATCAGCAGCCTATCAACACCTCTGTAAATGCCCTGTAGATTAAACTACTCGCTCAAGGTTAGGGCGAGATGGAGCGATGTGAACAGCAGTGCCCTGCGTCAAAGACAAAAGATTCTGACGTCTTCGTGGTGCAAATTGTGTTTTTTGGCAACCTAAAAAAAATTTAAAAAAATAAAAAAAACAAAAAAAAAAGAAAAACTAACAGGTGGTGGTGGTTCCAGAGCTATTCACTGGTTGCTGATGAGTTAGCATGATGTAAATGTTGCATCATGGCTTGGAAGAATTAGCCCTCCGAAAAGATCTGGGTTTTCGTCTGAGAGGTTTGTTTGCATAGCGCTTGCAATATTACATGCTCAGCCTTGGTATCATGGATACTTTTATGGTGTATAGCAGCGTCTGGCAATAGTTGGTACGCACCCAAATTTACTGGCAAATATTACATCACTTAGGATTCATAGTAGCCAAAAAACAGCAACTCCTAGAGTAAGAATAAAGTAAATTCACATGCTGCACTTTTAAATGGGTTGTTCGAACAAGCGTTTTCCCTCTGACTCAAGTCCTTGTGCTAGGGTAAGGTAAGCTAGGTGAAACAAAAAGATATGGACGTAGCTAGCATGATCATGGTCTTGGGTCATTGGAAAAAGGCTTGTGAAGACATTTCAGTTCTCATCTTAGAGGTGTCTTCAGCTCTGTATGATGGAGTGTCTGAGGCTACGTCCACACTAATGTGTTTGTGTTTGAAAACTCCGTTTTGGCCTCCCCTCCACACTGAGATGGCGTTTTCCCCAAGGAAAAACACAGCGTTTTGAAAACACTCTCAAAAATGCATGTATTTCAAAACGGAGCTGTCCTGTTGCAGTGTGGACACTCGAAAACGCAGACTTTCGAAGACGATAACACACGTTGGTCATATGATGTAGTCATGTGACCGCTTAAACCAAGAATTCGGTGCTTTGTCTTGCCATTTCGCCGCCACGTTTCAAAGAGCCGGAATGTAAATAAACGGCAGAGGGAAATGACGCGGGTCAAGTCGTCTTGCGTTTCACGCACGCACGGAACTGCAACGTCAGCGTTTTCGGCCGTTATAGTGTGGACGCGCAACTCTTTGAAAACGACTGAAAACTCTAGTGTGGACACGGGGCATTTTCAGATGAAAACGCTGTTTTCAAATCTATCCGGGCCAGTGTGAACGTAGCCTGAAGGAGAGTCCCAGTAGCCCCAGTAGGCAATCCCTGGAGGGCCTGTCCCCATGGGGGATTCCTGTGGGTCACTATTAATCATGTGAGTCATTAAAGGGTCACATGAGACCATGAAATTCAGTTGTAAGTGTTTACAGAGATCAAGTCATAAAGCTGTTTTCTGATCGGACCGGAAGACATTTTGAAGCCGCAGATATCGCCCTCTGGTGGCCTTTAAAAGAATGCAAATTTTAGTCCCTCGGCATTGGCTTGTTTGCGTGGGTTCTCTCTGGGTACTCCGGCTTCCTCCCACCGTCCAAAGACATGCAGCTTGTGGGGATAGGTTAATTGGATAATCCAAATTGTCACTAGGTGTGAAT
>NW_005187880.1:117314-131977 GCF_000239375.1 Pundamilia nyererei
CACACACACACACACACACACACACACACACACACACACACATTAACATTTACTCTGGGGGGTCAGTTAACACTGTCTCACAGCTCTCCCGGGCCAATATTTGACCGCTGCTGTCCCAATAAAAAAAAAAAGAGAAGAAAAACAGAAAACAGCCCAGAGATTTCCGATGTCCTGTAGGTAAAACGTGCCATGCGTGATTCAGTCTGTTTTCTCTTCTTGCTTGTCATTGCCTCTGTCCTTCACATTTCAAAGCTAACTTGCAGTCAGCGTGCATGCTGAAACCTCTTTGTAGTGTAAAGCCTTACTCCAGGCCCAAGAGGATGTAGCATTCACGGATTCCTGTTGCTTTTGGACTGTTTTGCTGTTTCTTTGGCCTTAGCACAGTGTTCAGAGTGAATTACAGGAGAAACAACAAAAAGCAGCAACAGTGTCAAAACTGTAGCACTACCATTCTTTGTGATATAAAGGAATAGGTTCGCTTGTACCTTAAACCCTTTACAGGCTGGGTGAGGCCATGCTTGCTGCAGAGACATATGAAGATTACAGTCATGGTAAAAACAGAGTGCATCCTCTGTCAATTCTAAAAAACTGACCTTAAAAAAATCTAGTTTTTAATTTATATACAACATATGACACATTAGACTGTTTTAATATTTATTTGACAAAAACAAAAACAAAACGCAGACACAGCGTGTAAAACACTGAGTACAGCCCAGAATCAACTATATTTAGCTTGCAGTTTTCTTTGTGACCTCATCAGTCTCTCAAATCCTTGTGGAGGATTTTTTGCGGATTCTTCGTTGCAGCGTTCCTTCAGTTCGTTGAAATTGGGCATGCACAGCAGCTTTACTTGCTGCTGCACCAACCAGTTTCAACAAGCTTTAGCTGTCAAACACATGGCCTCACAGTTGACTCTAGGATATTTTGGTATACAGATGGGTTCATGGTCGACCCAATGACTGCAGGTGCTCAAGTCCTGTGGCTACAAAATACACCAAAATAATGACCCACTGTGCTTGACAGCTGGTATGAGGTATATATGCTGACATGCTGTTTCCTCCAAATGTAGCACAATATGATCAGTCATTTCCACTTTTTTTCCAGATGCAGCTTTACAAAACTAATCAATGCTGACATGTTCTTATAAGAGAGAAGAAGAGACTTTTCTCTTGGCAAACCAAATCCAATCAAGCCGTACTTACTCCGTCTTTTTAGAACTGTGCAGTCGTAAACTTTAACACTTAACATGCTAGCCCACACCTGTAGACACTGAGATGTAGCTCTTGTGTTTTTTGCATGATAATGTGTCCCGACTGTTTGGATCTTTCTTTTGGGGAAATGTCATTGGGTTGAAATGGTTTATCCTTACAGAAGCACAGATGGTTTGGCCTGATGAGTACAAAAGGGTCACAAAAACCATGACATGAATTCTCTGGAGACAGTAAAACAGCAGGTTTTATGGACACTTTAAAACCTTGTTCATGGACATGTGTATAAGGAGGTGTTAGAAGAGAACTCACTGGGTTTCATGAATGCATCCAATTAATTGAAGTTGTTGGATATCTGAAACCTTTTGAATTTCAGCACATATATTCTGATTAAACACGTTTGTGTGCTTGTTTTAATAAAAACTATTTGGTTTTCTGGCCCTGGAGGTTTGCAGGCCCAGACTAAGCGTGCAGTTTGCTTTGGGGGCCTTCTTTTCCTGCAGCAATAATTGATAAGCATGAAGCAACGAGTTTGGGCCTGCAAATGAAAAAAAAAAGATGCATGTTGAGTGGGCTCAGTTTTGATTGTTTGTGTGTTTTGTTACTTTGGATATTGGATGATAAAAGACAGGCTGCAGGCACACCTTGTGCAAGCTTCTGACATTCACATGCAGAGACACACACACCAGTTAACCACAATAATCCAATGCAAAGCTTAACAGCTGATGGGTGTTAACTTGAATAAATACTTCATTATTATCTTGAAGACTCTACTATAGCACCACAGGACTTGGAGCTACTGTGGAAGCATTGTGGGTACAGTCTAGGTAAACCCTCAGCCAATCACTGCCAGGATGGAAGGTGTGGTAGCCCCCGTGGATTACAGAAGAAACGCAAGTTGGTGAGACGAGGCAGAGCATCTGTTTCGCCTCCGTATGTTGCAGTGCTGTAACGTCGACACAGTCAGCGAGATCTCACCCCGGGCAGACTAGCAGATCTGCTCCTCCAGCCTACAATCAGCTTTCACAGGCTTATCAGCAAGAGCTCAGTTATGGAGGGAGTTTGAATTTGGGTTTAATTCATCACATAGTGTTAATGAACTGTAGACACACCCGTGTTCCTGTAGGGAAAACAGCTGCTGAGCTTTATTGTCTGAGCGGACTTGTGTTCTGGGAAGTAGCATGAGCGCATGAGGGGTCGTGGCTGATAAATCAATCTGATGGAGCAAAAAAAAAAAAAAAAAAGAAGAAAAGAAAAATTCACTGGATGGTTTGAACTCCTTCAGGTTTCCTATTTTGAAAAACACCCCAACAATTGCACAAAAAGGCAGAAGTTGACAAGAATTTCCAGGAAATGTTAGGATCTGAAATCCTTAGCACAGCAGACCCACGCAGTCGCTGTTGAAATCTTTTCCCGTTCTTTGCGATATCATGAACTAGGTTCTCTTGTATCTTTGTTGTTTTACAGTCTGAGTAACAGAAACATATGAAAGTAATGATTTTAATCTAGGATAGTGTCCAAATAGTTAATAACCTAATAAATAATAAATAAATATGCTTATTTATTCCTAATATTGTCACAGTTTGTTGTTGTCACCACAGTAGACATCCAACACGACCGTCTCCAGACAGCTGACAACAAGCCAGCTAAACAACAACAGCTTGTTAGAAGCTAACGTTATACCAGCTAATGTCTGGCTTGAGTATCCTAAAAATCAGACTATGCTTCTGATAACCAGCTCCATTGTATTCTGATTATATTGATTATATTGATTATATTATATATTCAGCATATCCTCAACAACTCACCGCAGTATAGCTAACATCAGTCAGCCAGTTTTACAGCCTCCTCCAGAGTAGATAGACATAAAGACCCAGAGTAGAGGTAAATAGCAGACTGACAGCCTACACTCACTACAGACGAACGGCTGGAAAAGTTGCTTGTCCTACAGCGGCCACCATAGCTAGGATTATCCATTAGAAATGTGGGGGGTTGGGATGTGATGTAAGAATTCAATGAACTGCGATCAGCAATCTACTGACATCTAGTGGTGACATTTTACACACTGTACCTTTAAAGGTAACTGTAACCCCATCAAACTCATTTTTGGCAATAGCTCAGTATTCCCCCTCTTCCACAAGTACCTACTCGGTGTGATTTTGGTCGTTTTGCCTAATCAGCTAATATGCTTGGGGTCATTGTAGCAACGAGGGATTTGAATGCGACAAGAAAGCCACAACAAAGGTCGACGTCGAGACGATGGTATACCTGCTGCCCGATGTCTGGCTTTTTGTCACACTCAGCGACCACGGTGTTTTTTTGCCTCGTTGTTGGTTTTTAAACATGCTGGTTTTGATTTTCGAGAAGGAGACACTCTCATGAGCCAACTGGTGACAGGCAGTCTGCTGACGTCACGATTTTGGATAGCCTCGGATCGCTTGGAACTCCAACTGAGTAGGTACTAAAAAAGTACTTCTAACAGACACTACCACCTAGTAAAAAACCCTAAAAATGGAGTCAAACCAGCCTAACCACATTAGGTACTGGTGGACAAGGACTATATGTGTTAGTAATACTTTATATCAATGAGCTCAAAGCTTTGCTTCACTGGGACATGATAAACAATTTTCTGGTTGTTATTAAACAGCATAGCAGATGATGGGATTTCACGCCCTATGCCGATATTTTTGAGTGAGAACCTTGAAACTGGATTGATGTGTGCTCCCCTGGTCCCAAAACAATAAGGGCATTATGGATAACTTTCTACATCTGCATCAAATCTGTATAATTTAGGGTTGAAATGATTTGCAAATGATTGTACAGAATGTCTGAACCTTTGGAGATATTCATGTGCCAAGCCAAAGGATCTAGTGTGTCTTTCTAACTCCTATAAATCTTTTCCAAGTCTGTAGTACATATAGCAAGAAAGTTTCAGCAGACATGGTTTCAAATCTGCAACCTGACTGATCTCCAAAGGTTCCCAAAAGCAAGGCTAATTTGAGCTTTGACACAGCAGGAAACCCCATGTTCTGGAGCAAAAACAAAACAGAATTAAAATCAGTTTTATAAACTGCAACCAAAGTATTGTTTTGGGCGGAGGTTCAGAGGGGTGGGGGTGTAGAGAAGGGAAACGGGACATTTACAGACAGCAGACTGGTGTGATGGAGCTGGGGCTGTTTGGAGCTGCTGGAGACATCAGCGCTGATTACAATGAAGACAAGAAAACGTCGCCTCTGGTAGACTCTGGGGATAACAGGCTGCTTACTTTGCTCCACGCGCTGCTACAGTTTTCTGTCTGAATTCTTTGTTATGTGGAGCAACCCTCAAGCTGTGACACGTTCGAGTCGGTGCCAGGGCTCACGCCATGAAATGTGCCATCTCCAAAACGGCAGGAGTTTACAGCGGTGAACAAGAGCTAAATAATAAAAAAAAAACTATACCAAGGGAAGCTTTTATTTTTTTAGAAGTCACACACCCACACATATACACCACTGATCAAACTGGGAACAGAATGCTTTAAGTTGTGACAAGGCCACATTATCAATGATCCATAGGCGACATAGATGCAAACATACAGGAACTGGAAAATGGGTCAAATGGACCCTGAGAGAGAACAAGAGCATGTTAGCAAAACCACAGACAGCTCCAGAGCCACTCAATATGTCTTTCTTCTCTGCCCTCTCCACACGAGATGGAGATGAGAGAAAGGGTGGTGGTGAAAGAGGGAGAGAGATGGAACGAGAGATTGGCGTTAAAGAGGTGTAAAAGCCCCAGAGAGCGGCTGAGGTTCCAGCTCATCTGCATTTCTAATGAAGAGGGGGAGTGAAAGAGGGATCGGTGTGATGAGGAGAAATTAAGAGAAAGGGATGGAGAAGTGGTTAAAACAGCAGCAGCAGAGAGAGATGGGTGACAAATAGAGGAAAAAGTACAAACAGATGAATCCCATACGGCTAACAAGCCGATTGGAGACACACAAAGAACAACATGGAGGGAAGAGGGAGAGATATAGCCGTGGTCTAATGTTGAATTATAAAACATTTATTCTGCTAGAAGTTTTTATAGTTGCCTTTTTGGTTGTTTTTTTTTTTAAACCATGTTTTTGGGAGCACAGAAAAATCTGATTGATGGCTTGCCCACAGACGGAAAAGAAAACTAAATTGGCCCACATTTGTCACAAAGCTCGTAGCGGGAACGCTGATCACGACCACATCAGATCATCTGGAAAAAATTCAGCAGCCATTTAAAAGAAAGAGGGTAAATGTGGGCCAGCCAGGGACAACTGCAGGAAGTGTTGGCTTATTCATACACAATAAATCATCTCCAGCATGCAGCAACAGACGATACAAACACTGAAATGTGAGCAGCTTTAGGAAGAGGCACTCGCTGATCAAGAAGGTGGTTCTCAGTTGGGTTACTCATCCAGTACTGTACTAAAGTCTCTGGTCAAGCAGCCAGACTTTGTTGTTATTATTGAAAAATGATCTTGAGCAATAGTTTCTGAGGCTTTCTGAAGGTTTTCTTGGAAACTGGCTGATTTTTCACTCATTTTCAATGCGGTCCCTCTATCCGACCATTTTCAGAAGCGCTGCCAATGCAGTGAACGCAAACTTGGATAGAAAAACACACATTGGAACACCATCAGTCATGGATTGGCCTCCACAGAGCCTGGATCTCGACATTATTGGAGCAGTGTGGGATCATGTTGACGGAGAACAGAACAAAAGGCACAAACATCCAAAGAGCTTTGAATGTCCCTCAAGAAGCCAGGAGAACTATTCCTGAAGACTACTTAAATAAAGCTGCCGGCGAGAGTTCAGACTGTGCAGAAGAATAAAGGTGGTCACACCAAATATTGACCGACTCCGTTTGTGCCTTACATACTGTATTTCCATGTATGTTTACATATTTCAACAAATTCCTCCCATTTCCTTGGCAAAACATACAAGTATGTATCATAAACATAATCTATATCCAGATACCATAAGAAGAAGGGCACAAAACTTTTGCACAGTACCATATTTATGAATTAATAGCTTGTAATGGCAAACTCACTTCTTAGATGAATATTTAATTGAATGGTGGGAAACGGGGGACTGTAACTGACAACATGGTCGATTTTCCATTTGACAGACTGTGAGTCACTGTAGTGTCGTTTACAGGTGAGCCGCTCATGCTCTGCTTGTGTCCGAGTTTCAGACACACAGAAACAACCATATTTTGCTAGTATACACCCAACACTGCATCTGATTGGCAGTGACCCAGACTTTTTCTCTTTTTTTGTCTAGCCAGTGACAGAAAATGTATCCAATGCCGATGTGCCAAAACCGTAGGTTTAATGGCCACTTAAGACTGCTTCCAACAAATAGCTGATCATCCAGACTCCCAGGTTAAAATGCCATTTTTCCAGCATTAAAAACCGTTTTGGCTCCAATGGATAGTTCCCCCCCTCCTTCGTAAACAACTTTAGTTGGGGTTAAACCTTAAAATAGTCATGATAGTCATGTCTGTGCTCATAAAGAGCTGGAGTGAAGACAAGGGTAACCTAGGTGACAGATGGAACTGACCAATACCGAAATCATCCTCATGAAGCACCACACAATAAAATGAGACGATACAGAAACAACTGTCAGAATGAATACATCTTACAAATCTGTTTATTAAAAAACATCATCATGAGTCATCATACTAATTGCAATAAAATGACAAAATAAAAAGACACTGGGGAGGTCTTGCAGTGATGTAATCACATGATCAGGGATGTGTACTGATGCTACTTTTCTTGTTTAGGTCTTGTTCACTGGCACAGAGCGATATTGTTTACCTGTGAATGTGTAGGTGTGTGTATGTTAATGATAGTGGAAGAACCTGTTCTGAATACTGCACCAGTATAATCATGGAGAGGATTTAAGGAACCACACTGGAAGTTTCTGAAATAACCAGCCTCCTTAAGCCAAGCCAAAACACTCACCAGTGTTTTTCTAATTCCGGGAAGATGCATGTGGAAATGATGCAGACCACTGGTTTCGGTTTCAGTTAAAAGAAAAAATGTGATATGAAAACATTAACTCAGAAACACGGTGATGGGCATCTGTTTATTGTGACTGGATAATGGCGCCGCACTGGCTGCCTGAGTTAACAGTGTTTTAGTTCTGATTAAGAGTGAATAATAGAAGTTTAGCTTTCTGGGAGCTGTGACCCGACTACAGCCTCATATTGCTCGTAAAGTTGCTTAAAACTCTCTTTAAAACACATCAAACAAAGCCTGATTCAACCCCAGCCAGTTCAGGAGAAAACCGGCTGGCACATCATGCTAAAAACCCAACAGGCCCACTTGGATCCTGCTGGGTTTGGACACAAACTTCCTCATTTTCTGTGTGTGTGGTTGCTTCAAGTATGTGTGTGTTCCCACAGCAGTCGGCACGACACACCCGTCGTTGCAAGTTCATTCACTTGCGATAAAAACTAAACAGAGACTAAACAGATGTCAGCTGATGCGAGTTGGACACAGCTAACTTTGCCAGTTGGCTGATTATTGCAGATTATTGCAAGTTTCTTTTTGTTGTTGTTTATAGAAATACATTTTAGAGTTTTATCAAGCAGGTGCAAGGAAAACAGCAGGACTGTTGAAAAACCAGAACCTAAACATATCAAAGGAAAAATAATGCACGCGTTGGTTGTTGACACGTCTTGAACAACTGGAAGTTTACTGGTCTGTTTTTTAGCTACACTGTAGCTTCTTCATGGTGTGTAAAGGAACCACAAACAGCATAAAACATGGATGTAGCTGTTAGCTGTCTGTTTGGAAAAAGTGCCTTAAACCTGCATTCTATCTGAAGGCCACCAGATGGCGATAGATGTAGCAGCAAAATTGATTAATTAAAATTTAAAAATTATATTTTGTAACTTCTGGTCATGCTGTGTTTCATGGAACATTATCTGTGGAATGAACCACACGTCTCTTAGCTAATAAGTTGCCACTCCCAAGTTGTTAGCCAATAACGGTACAGGTTCACAGTTGGCCCCACCCTTCTTTGTCTCAACTATTTCTTCTTTTTTTTTTTTTTTTTTGCAATGAACACAGCAACAGTGGAAATGCTCATCTCAAGGCTTCAAAATGGTATTCCAGAAACCAGTGGATGACATCATAGTAGCTACGTCCATCTTTTATATTGTTTGTGAGGAGAACTGCTATCCTAGCTAAACCAAAAGTGACATAAAATGCTTAGCAACAATATCAGAGTCTCATTTATGTTGGTTATGCAAAATGGTTGGAAATGTTAAATATAGAGGGAAGAGTAAGTTCTTTCAGAGCAAACTGCTTCACTTCTGAACAAGCTAGGCTAGCATTTCCCCTCCTTTAGCCTTTATGCTAAGCTAACCAAGCTAAGCACGTTTCCCAAGTTATTCGACTATTCCTTTTATACCCAAAGCTAAGAAACATGCATCACTTTATTGAAAACTTCAAACCACGGAAGAAACCAAGTTCCTTACGTCACCCAAACTATTTTTGTCATTTTGTTCACAGTACGAACAAACTTGAGTCTGCCATAGCGAGGTGACAGCTAGCTTTTCAAATCTAGATGTAGGAAGCTTTGATGTGATCAAAATGTAACCGTGGGGGAGAAAAAAACCAAAAAAACCAAAAACAAATGCCTTGTGTTGCTCATGAATGACATCATACTGTTATTACAAAACAGTACATGCAACTCTTTGTCTCACATACTGTAGCACAGCACTCACACAGTGTACGAAACACACACAAGACCCGGGCAAAAATAACAGCTGGATACATTTTTGAATATTTATAAAAGAAGAGTGCTTGCTGTTGCCGCTCTGAGCAGCAGTTCAAGTGTTGATGTGGCAATACGAACCAAGCACGCCTCCATTAGTTCAAAATATTGGCACCATGTACAGTATATCTCACACACAAACACACTGCATATCTCTGTGTAAAGCTTAAAAATGTCTCATTTTTTTAAATCTCTGAATTTTCAAAAAACTAGAGTTGAGAATAAAGGTAAATATAGTCCAGGTGTTAAGGTGGGAATACTTTGGGGTGGTAGCGCAATGCCAGAACACCTTCAGCAGATGTTTCCCATGTGACTTAAGTAGGGATATATTATGTCTTTTAACCTTGTGCAGATTCATATTAAGTAATGGCACTCCAGTCTCGCCAACCCCAAAGAACCCATGAATTTTACGTGCTTCCCCAAAAAGAGATTATAGTGGGATTCACTGGTACGTTGCTTACTGGTTGCCTTGGCATCAGGATAAGTAAAAAAAAGAAAACCTAAAAAAGCATTTAGTCAGGCCTGAGCACTTCATTTGTTATCCCTAGTGGTTATAGAGGCAGCAGATCTGTTTACTGATCCCTTATTCCCAAGTGGCAGTGATGTCTCAGAAGTCTCCTGTTCCTCGGATATTAAGCTCTGGATCCCTCAGAGCTTCTTGTACGGCGGTGGTGTTGGCAGGGCACAAATTTATCTGCATAAAATTCTCTAGAAGTGCCACAAGATTTCTTCATAGAAACAGAAGTCTGAAAGGCTATTTTTTCCCCATTGGTGAGCGTGAAAGTCCCCTGCTCCTACACTGCAGAGTTGAAAAAAACAACAGTCCTGAGCACCTTTTAAAGCACTGCGAAAATGCGTTTTAATCCCAACGCCCGTCGCCCGGGAACAACTGGGTGTCCCAGAAATCGTCTATGGGCGTGTGTCTGTTATGCGTGTGGTGCTTCCTGTGAGCGCTGCAGTGTGAGGGCGCGGGGGAAAGTGTTTGTCAGTCCATCTCCAGGTCCATGAGTTTGTTGCGTGAGCGTGGAAGGTGTGCAGTGTTGCGGCAGCAGCACTGGGCGCAAACCAGACCCAGGACCAGAGAGAAGAGGCCGACACCTGGAAAAACCAGAACAGGCACCATGTTACCGACACCAATAAAACCATTCCAATCCAACGATTCTTAATGCTACCATTTCTATCGATGAAATTATTCATGAGTACCATTTTAACTAGTAATACAATAAAAGCGAATAACTTTAGCAACCTTCTAAAAACAGTGTCTTTAATGTTTTGGCCCTGTTCAGTGGCTAATATTAGTCTTCACACACTTCAAATTTACAGAAGAATAAGGTACTTTTGGTTGCTCCTTTATTTCACAAGGTACTGACTGATTTGCTACACATTTTATACCCTTTGTAAGTCCTTCCAGACACAGACTTCCCATTTTATCCAGGATTGAGTTTGGCCATTGAACAGGGACCTTTTGCATGCAAGCTGAATGCGTTAACCACTAAACCACAGCCCTGTACAAATCTGACAAAAGAATTTCTTGGCCAGTGCTGGGAAAAGGGACCGACTTCCGGAGGTAGAGAGCACATGACAGATAGCTTTAACTCTGATTAAGGTCTCATTACTCCAATCTTCTCTTGTCTGTTTAAGGCACTGGTTCAAGCGCCTAAAAGTTGACATGCAGGGATTCCCTCGTCTCCAGCTCATGTGGCACCGAGAAGACTACGGCTACGTCAGGACTACAATCACTTCTGTGGCAAAGCTGCTGCTAGCATTGCTGCAACAATCACTAATAAAAACACAGATTTTTATGTGAACAGCAAACACATCCTTGCTTTCCAAAATCCCCATCAGTGCTAATTAAGGCAAATTAAATTGTACTCTACTGACTATTTTGATTAAACTCTTGTCCGCAGTGCACGGACAACGCCAGCTATCAGAAATGTGTCCTAAATAGAGACGAACACCGTCAGCAAGCGAAGTGCAGTGCAGCACAAAAGAAAACACAAAAGAGTCTGTCGGCCAGCACTTTTAGCAAGGACGCCCTCGCTGACAGCAAGCATCAGTGAGCCGAGCTTTTCTCACTTTCCAGAGACATTTTTCTGCTGCGCTTGGCTACATTTAACATTTTCTTCATGCTAAGTCAACATTTTAGTTAGCCCTCTTTCAGAATCAGACAACAACAGCTTGTCATTCAGCACTGCAACAGCAACACAACACACTTTCATAAATGTCTACACACAATCCTATACACATAACACAAGAGGACGCTTTATAGAACAGTACAGGAGAACAAGGAAACCAGAAAGCTGTGATGTACTGTTTAGGTGCACAGCTAGTCAGCTGTCAAAGTCGAAGAAATACCGAATTGCACTCAGGAGTTGGTGATTTCTGCGTTTTTCCTCGTTTTCTGGCATAAACATACGGTCACAATAGTGGTTACTCATACTCAACACAAGCAAAGTGAAGAAGTAATTCCCATGGGCTAAAAGGCCAGGCTTTAGACTGGTCTAAACATTTTTTTCTACTTTTGGCTCTCAATGATATCATAGAGAGTCGCCTTCTGTTTGCAAAGGGTAGCCAATCAGAAGAAGGTTATTTTAAAAGAAGGCCAAATGTCACTAAAACACCTTGCTTTAGAGAGGATAGATTGAGGCGCTGCACCACCAAATACATAGGTGGTGGTGGTCAGAGGGCCCGGTGGCGCCAGTGTCCGGCAGCCTCGCCTCTGTCAGTGCGCCCCAGGGTGGCTGTGACTACATTGTAGCTTGCCATCACCAGTGTGTGAATGTGTGTGTGAATGGGTGGATGACAGGTTGTGTAAAGCGCTTTGGGGTCCTTAGGGACTAGAAAAGCGCTATACAAATACAGGCCATTTACCATTTACCATAAGGATTATTTTCTACTGTGAATCAAAGCTTCTCTGCTTGAGTCACAAATTTAAAAAAAAGTTTCCAGTGCTACCCCTCAGCTTTCTAGAAGATTTAGTGACCTCCCAGGTCTTGAGATCATCTTGAGGTCAAGGTCACTGGGACTCAAACTCGTCCGAGCTTTTTAAGAGATGCATCTATGGTATCAATTTGAATATCCTACGTCGCCTCATTATCGAATCGCACTAACTTGGGTGTCCGCGTTGCCTGTGACCTGACAACAATACCCCGTCAGCCTTTTGCGGCCGAGCGGTAAAAAGTACAAGTTCACTTAGAGGACTTGGAGATAATCAGGCATTACTGTGGAAAAATGAATCCATAATTAAATCTTAAATCCCTAAAAATATGTCATCTAGATGAAAGAAAAGGATATAGACAATTAAAGATTGCCTAAAGCAAAGTCTCTGAAGTACAACAAACATATAATGACTATATTACCCAGTGAGGCCGATGCACCATATAAGAGAGGTAACTTTAGGGAGTCCCAAACTGCAGAAGGAGAGAGGAAACAAGAGAATTGGTGTTACGTATAACAAAATAATGTACATATATCATAGACTTTTATGTTTCAATGTGTTCATGTTATAATGTAACTGCGTGTCTTTTGCACCACACCTGCAAATTTGACAGCGAGGAAGACTTTGGATGATGTCAGCTCTTGAGCTTCTGTCCAGGCTCCCGTTGAGGCCGACAGGTACCAGGGAGTGACTGAGCAGAAATACTCCCCGCTGTCACTGGAAACCACAGAGGACACAGGCTGTTGTGATGACGGTCATGGTGCTGTGCAAGTCTCTCAGCCAAAAAGGGATTAAACAGACAAATCATTCGTTTGCACCTCACCTGTCCTGAGTGCCAAATATGTTGAGCAGGTAGGTGTGTGTGTCTTTGCGCTCTATTGTAACGTCACTGGATGAATTACGGTTGATTTTTCTCACAACGCCAAAGCGGTCAACGCTGGCCACCTGGACCGACGCGGGTCCGCCGCGCAGCCGGGTGAAAAACCATTTCACCTCGTACGCCAGGTCGTCTGAGAGACACACAGAGACAAATTTAAGTGAAGCTGTGATGGACTTTTAAGATGTTTAGATGATTTTAACTAATAGACATCAATATATACGTTTTTTAGTATCTAAATAGTCTTGATGCATTCTCAATCATCCAAGTAAATCCCAAAAGGTTGATTCTGTTCATCTGGACGCAGCGTTTTCAGAAAAAGCTGCGTCCAGATGAACAGAATCAACCTTTTGGGATTTTAAATAGTTGAAGATACAAAATACGAACTTAAGGATAAAACCAGGTTCAAAGATCTTCGTTTTCTGGCATATTAGATCCAAAAGTTCTGTGCATTGTGTGTAAATATATTCAAAATACAGACAGAAGAAAATATACAAATTAGATATTAACTAATCATTCATACATATATTAGGAATGTGCAGTGCATCCATTGGACATACGTATATATGTCCAATGGGAAATGAATTGTCAAATAAAAACCAAAATGTGTTTTTTAACCATTTTATTTCCATGAAACTTGAAGGAGATAATGTGGAAATAAATATGCTTTTGCCTGTAGATTCTGACATTCAATAACTGCACTATTAGCTAAGTGTTGAAGCTCTGAACACCTTTAAAACCATTTTCTTAACCTATGCTGAAATTTGTGTAACTCGTTTGGTCTGTTTAGATGGGACACAGCTGGACTGCCAAACAAGGCTAAGCCCACTATGGACACACTTTGTACAACCTGAACACAGATCAGTATTATACAGGTTTTCTTTGGTGGTAATGTCTCAGTGAGTGCTTCCATTCAATACAAACCTGAGCGTTTATTTAACAATATCCGCACGTCGTGTTAACGTGCTTATACCAACCAATCCCATCGTCTCTCAAATACCTTCAACCTGAACATTACAAACTACAAAAGAAAGCTCAAAGGCAAAATACTGTATGTGCCAGTTAATAAAGAACATTAGAAGTGCCATTAAAAGATAGCGTTACTGCAGCGATGTGACACATTTGAAGCCAGTAAGAGATCAAGCGCAAACCAACGAGCTGTTTAGGAGAACAAAGTCGCTTTATTTGACAGAAGAGTCAGAGAAGGCACGGCAGCTGAAGTGTGTGTTACTGCCGCTGATCACGACACCCCAGCTCAGTTTTAAGTATTTCTTTAAGCCTTTAAGTCACTAACACTGGCTAACATCGACTTTAACCAGCCTAACACTTACAGAGAAGCGCTACTGTACCGACTTCATTGTAGAAACTGAGTGTTTTCTGAGGTCCAGCACAGCCCTAATTTCACTACGATAACAAACAGAAGAGAGGAGGAAATCTAGAAAGCAGAATAAATCCATTATCACCACATTATAAACGCCGGCGTTCCTTTTCCCACATTAAGATAAAAAGACAGGGAGACGGACACGCATCATAAAAGGGCGACAGCGATGACAAAAGAAATAAAAACGGGGACGAGAGTTTGATAGAATTCGTGATAATAGATGCAATCTTTGGAAAAGGGGGCGAGCGAGCTAATTATTTCAGAGAGAGCGAGAGAGCGAGGGAGAGGGGGAGAGAAGGGGAGAGAAGGGGAGAGAGAGGGAGCGAGCGTGAGAGACAGAAGCACAAACTAGTCATTAGTCTGTCAGAGAGAGAGAGAGCGAGCGAGACTATTAGCACTCTACCTCCCACACACACACACACACACACACACACACACACACACACACACACACACACACACACACACA
>NW_005187880.1:132806-136813 GCF_000239375.1 Pundamilia nyererei
GCCTAAATATCAAAGAGAAATTAAAAATGCATGCCGTGGAAGACTTCGGGTCTTAGGAGGTTAAAGCAGCATTCAAAGACGAGCCCTAAAGCGTGTACCTTTTTCTTTTGAAGTTTTAGCTCCACTGACGGCAAAATGTCACCTTATCCCACACGTAGTCAGACTGATGTAAAGTTTTTGAGGCAAATGCTGCCGTTTATATTTTCATTAAAACATTTCTGACCATGTTCTGAAGAGTGGTCCGTGCGGAAGAGACTAAAACCTGGATTCTTACTAATAACCATCATCCCAGGAGCGGATGTCCTTCAAACTCCCATCAAGGTCAGACAGGGCAATGCACAGGGAAACATCTCAGACTCTACAGACCTCAGTATGTTAAATGGCAAAGTTGTTGACGATACAATTAGAAGAAAGCTGAAAAAGTATGTGTTTGTTAAAATGTAACAAAGTGTAGCAACCTACAGAAACCATTCTTTACATAGAAAAGTGGAGATGCTTGGACATAATTCACAAACACCTCATACTAACTGCCGGGCACGGTGGTGGAGGCGCGATGGTTTGGGCTTGTTCTGCAGCCACAGGGCCTGCACACCCTGCAGTCATTGTGTCGACCATGATTTCCTCTATATATCAAAGTAGTCTACAATCAAATGTGAGGCCACCTGTCTGACAGCTAAAGCTTGGCTTAAACTGATTGTGCAGCAGGTAAATGATCCCAAGTCCAGCAACAAATCTACAACAGAATGGCTGAAAAAGTCCAGATCTGCACCCCGATTACATGCTGTAATCTTTTAAAGCAGAGTGGATCAAAACTCCTTCACCATGATGTGACTGACAAGGTCACACAGGAAATAAACACTTCATGCTATTGCTGCTAAAGGTGGTTCTACAAACTATTGAATAATGAGGGGCTGGTTCTGTATTAAGGCTTAATTCTTATTAAATAAATAATACAGTATAATATGTCATATGTTGTTGTTCATCTGAAGGTGAATTAACCTCATTTCACAGTCCGATTTATAAAACCTTAAACCTGACATAATGTGTACTTTCTTTTTAGCATGATTGTATCCGATCGTCCGATGGTCCAATTTAGAAATATTTTTAAGTGTAAGCTGCTTTTATTTGTCAAAACTATATTGATTTATCAACATAAACCCAATAAAAATTACACTGTTATCCATTTGTAAGCGCGTGTTTTTACGCACCGCTGTACAGCTTGATGAGTATCATCATTTTTCTGCCTCCATATTCTCTGGATTTATTCTGCTTTTATGAACTTACAAATTCTACTTTAAACCTTCTTGAATGGTAACGCAACCACACTAAACATGCAGATTTTATTCATGAGAATTTAAATTTAATGCTGAAATAACAACAGCAGAACTTCAGCAAACTGCACTTTTATTCTGAGGTGCTGCTTTTCCAAGAGCACAAGATTAGAAGTCGCAGCGCGCTTCCTCCCCGGCCGTCCTCTCTCCAAAGTCTAAATCAATCACTTCCTGTTAGTGGAGAAGTGGACACACTGGACACTAGGATGTAATTTTGGCAAATCAACTCTACTGCTTCTCATTTAGAGGAGAGGAGCCGCTTTTGTCGTGTGCAGAGCCTGATTTCAGTGGAGTTAGCCACATTTGCACTGGTTAAATGATCGTTATTGTGCAATATGCAGTTGTTTTATGTAAACGATGTACAATAATGTGCAAATCATTTCTTTTCAACTTTCAATTATCAGAAGAATCTTTGATATCAAGGTAAAGAAATCAGTTAAGATTTGGTCATTTTTAAAGAGTTAATGCGACGCTCACATAAAGTCATAAAGCTTCCCTTCACACTGTTAAATCTGACTCAATTGATGGCGGCGATGATGAAGGTGATGATGAAGATGCACTGAGACAGCCTAGAGGGAGGGCACTGATATTTTTGCACAAAGACAAGTAGCCGAGCGCTCCATCCAACCAAAGAGGAGGAAACAGGAGGTGACACCGCGGGTCGACTGACCTCACACACATCAGACAGACACACACACACACACACACACCAGACACGCACACACACCCTCCAGACTCACTGACCAGAATCGACCGAAGACTTCAAAGTTCTGACATGGAGACAGGGCCGAGTTACCCTGTAACATCCCCAAGAAAGCTACGTCTCCTCAAAGCCGCTACAGCGCAGATAAAAAATGCCAAAATGAAGGCTAAATTATAATGTGACAATCTGGTCTGCTTGACTGTGAGAACTGGCTGCTGGTCCGTGTGTTTGTGATCTAGGATGGAGAAAAAAAATTGTGCTGATGTTTAACAGGATAAATGATTAATCAAGAAAATAATCAAGTCCTTCCTCACTTCTGCCCCTCCTAGTAAAAAAAGTTAATGACAAAGAGTTACAGCTAATCAAACTTTAAAGACAAGATCACATTTCTTCAAGTTTATTCCAGGACACTTCAGGATGGTCGTACCCGTTTTGCCCCAATAAAACTTTCACCACTAACAGAAGGGTTGTAAGTATTTACGAACAATCACCACCATCACATTAAGTGTTTCAAGCTGTTTTCCCCTCTCAAACCTAATGTACCTCGAGGCTTGCCTAAAAGTAAGCCAATACTCCTCTGAGACTCTGGAGCACAGGCGCGGTGAAATACACCGAGGCCTGCTCCTCCAAACCTGATCCCCATATTAGGTCAGGGATCCCACCAGCACACGCTTCAGTCAAAGAAAAACATGGAAAGAGTTCCTGTGCAAGATGAATGATGAGTATGATATGAATGATGGTCTCCTGGGCGGTGGACTCAAAGTGACCTGAAGAATCACGCCCTGCGCTCGGAACTGGTTTAAATGAAGGAAAAGGAGGAGTGAGAGAAAAGTTCAAATTAAGTTTTCTAGTTGTTTAGAGAAAAAAAAAGTGGTCACTCATAATTTATAGAACAGAGGACCCATCATGCTATTTACTGTATAAATAGTGTTAGAGGCGGCGGACTCATCAGACACCTCTAAATGACTAGTTTCGAGCACTTTTCTCTAGTCTTGGATCTTTATGATGTCATCAAATGAGCTATAATAATCTCAGGCACAGGCATATTTCATACAGAGACTTCAGCTTAGAGAGATTAAGAAGGTTTATTTTGCTGTTCCTTTTATTTCATTACATCCTGCTACAATGGTAGGTGCTCCTATTAGAAATGTGTGGTTGGTTTTTTTAAATGTATCATTATTACTGCATGTCAGATACACCAACTTTTAGTTTAACTTTTCACAAGTGGTAGAATTCGGTTGGGTTACCATTTGATGTTTGTGTAAATCGTGCCATTGTATTGATAAATCCCAGAAAGAAAGACTGCACACCCCAAGCAGCCACCTTGGTAATGGTATCTGGAAACTCCTATCTAAACACAACCACATAAAAACTACGAAGCATGGAGCCACCAGACAACTCTGATAACCAGAACACTGGTGACGCTGTAGCTCATCCAGCCCACGATCCACCGCAGTTCACAGGTTATTATAATGTGTGAAGCACAGAAAAAAAGGTGAGAAGTTTCCCTGTCACTGGTTTGGCTGTTTTGCATAAACTAATGAGAATTAAAATCCACAGAGAATGACAAATATGACCTTGACCACAATATAATCAAAATCCATTAGGTGATCCTTGCATTTCAATAAAAGCTGACCAACACTCCAGGAAGAGTAGTTATTCTTGTGAACAATGGACAGACAGGATGACAGACGCCTCCCTATAGCGTGACCACGTCAATCCTTTGACCGGATGATCTAAAAAGCTCAGAAACAGCCTGGGGACTTTAAAACAACCCCACCGCCTCAGCAAGTTCATACTCGCACTAGACATGTGCAAACACGATAATATAACTTAACCCTTTAAGACCTACCATAGAACCAAGTCCGCCAGAGCTTATATTATATTTTTACATGCTGTGGAGCCATTTTTGGGAGCATTTCAAGTTGCTATACATCAATACAACCATTATAGCCCAAATTTTAATAGTATGT
>NW_005187880.1:137939-165031 GCF_000239375.1 Pundamilia nyererei
GAGTAAAAATAGCACATTTCGGTATGTGAAAAGATTTTTAAAAAGACGTTAATCCACTGCATAAAGACTACAGCTACACTCTTATATAATGACATCATTTAAAAAGTGGCTAGCTGACAGTCAGAAGATAGGCATTTCTCTGACGCTGTGATAGCACCAGGTTACAGTCTGACATTGCCGTGAGTGATCAAAGACGCGCTTTGCATAATTCTGATGCATGAACTCCGGTTGCTTGTTTCAGCGACGACACCGCTACTCGAGGAACGGAGCTATAATTAGAAAGCCTCCGCTTTCTCAGTTAGCCTCCTTCCTTTATTTCTTTGTTCTTGATGGTGGAGCGGACGGAGAACGAGGGGAAGGAAGGAGGGAAGGAGGTAGGAAGAGAGGGGATTTAAAATACTTAGTGACTGAGAAGATTATTTTGTTTATTACACAGCCATAAATAAACGGCAGAAAAAGGCACTCGGAAATGTGAACGCATCTCAAGCTGTGCCTTTGGAGAGGACGCGGTATCACCAGAGAGAGGCCTCCACCCGCCCCCTCCTCACGAGAGGGGCTCTAGGAGTAACTGATCCCCCACTAGCAGGGTGACGCACAGCCTCTTGCCCACAGCTGTTCCTCGTCTGAATCTAGACCGCTGTCCAGACCTTTCTACCCCTCTTTTATGAACTCGTGAACTCTCTCAACAGTTACTTGACAAGCTTTAAACACTGCCTTTAAGCTTCCTGTGTACTACAAACAGAGCCAGCAGAAGAAACAGGGAAAAAAGAAGAAGAAGAAGTGTGGATGTTCTGCTACATAAGCACGTGCACACAACTATTTCCATAATTTCACTGCATGTAAGCGCGGCATCAAAAAAAAGAAGAAAAAAAGAAGGCTGCTCTAAGGGTGATCTAACAGACTGTAAAATAAGCTAGTTTGTGTTTTTAATAAACAAAGATTTGGTCAAACTGTTTGCAATTAGGTAATGATCATCTGCAGGAAAAAAGCAGTAAGTGGCCCACGATGTATCATCTCAAAAGGGCTGCACAAAAGACGCTTAAAAAAAACGAAAAGCAAAAAGTAAAGTCTTTCTGGGTTGTCAAACAGAATTTCAGCATCTCCCTTATGTCCTCGTGTTTCTTTCTTCACACAACTACTTCAATCACGTTTCATGTACAGAAGGAGGGAAAAAGCCTTTGAGTCGAGCTGGGCCTGAAGTGTGTGGCGTTATCTCCATTTGTACAGTTGCACTGAGACACAGTGAGACGCAGCCTATGACGGCCGGCTTCTTGTGCCAGGTAGTCTGCTTTCAGACGTGGTCAGACGATCTGGCTTATTTCAGGCGTACTGAACTCTTAACCCTTTACTGGGCTTCCTGTGAAGCTGGCAGCAAAGCTCTGTGGTGTCTCTGCGTCATCTTAAGAATTGCAAAGGGATTAGAAACACAAACTGTCTGATACCATTGCCATCTGGTTTGAGGACACTGTCCTACCTCAAAAGGAAAAAAAAAACCAAAAACATAAATGGACATCTGGGTGAATAAGTGCAAGTAAAACACGAGTTAAAGCCATGCACTGTAAAAGGTTATATTTGAACCCAAACCATGATCTATTATCGCAGCAGGCGGCTGCAGTTGTTCGTAGTTTGCATTGAAGATGTGAACCACAGATGGAAACATTTGAGTCTTTTCTAACATGTTGCTTATTGCTAAGGCAAATTACTGCTAGGTGAGTAGATGCAAGTGTTTGCAAGCAAGAAGGTATTTTCCATGCAAACTATGGGAAGCAGTGGCAACCTGCTAGTAACCGAAGTACTCACAAGTAGGTTTTAAATGCAATACCCACTTTGTGACTGACAGCTAGCAACCTCCAGCTACTACCTGTCAGCTGGTTGGGGAGTACACATTTTTCCACAACGACCACAGGATGCAATGGCGATCATTGATCGTTTTCTTGGCCTGTTCAATTGAGGTCTCGGTGACGAGACTTGGACTCCAGCCCCCTCGTCATTTGAGTGCAGTGCATAAAAATGGAAACTCATGTCAACTATGAGAAGAAAGAAAACAAATCAAACTCAAGTGATCATTTAATTGTAGCACTGAGTTCTTTTGACGAATATTGTTCCCTAAAGCAGTGTGTCAACAACCTTAAGGGGGTAAAAATAAGCCATCTCTGAATTTCACTTATTAAATTTGAAGCGGGTTAACTTTGCTCGGGTCTAAGCTATAAATCCATGCACTTTAATCTCTCGGCCTGTGAGGTGACAGATCTCAAGGTTTAAAGAGGAATCTATCGATTAATAACATAAATGATTAGACCAACACCACTACTGGTCCTTCTTTGCATGTTTAGGCTGCTTAATAATCTGATTTCATGCATTCTTGTTGTCACGTGAAGCTGACATGGCTACACATTAGGCAGCTTTGGTGTGCAGTGACTGGTATGGGGAAAATCACATCTGATAGAGTGGAAGCAACGCCACTGATATCCTGGTGCATCAGGAAGTGTGTGATAAAAATGGTATCCAAATCCCAGCCTGAGTTTTGGTGCTGCAGCAGCTCCATTAAGCAAAAAAGGGTCTTCTGCTCTGGTGATAGGATGGCAGAAACTAAACTACAGTGGATCTCTAATAGAATATCTGGCTCCTGTCTGAGCTAATAAAACTAAAATGGCTGTCGGTGGAAATGAAGACAGTCTGATTGGATTTCTCTGGATTAATCCCCTGAGAAGAGTCCAAGGCGTAAACTGCCCGAAACACACACACACACGAACACAAAAGACTGACGATTACCACCAGTGCATCTAATGAAACCGTGTGTGTGCTCTCTGCTCCATAAAGCAGGACAGCACTGGTAGAGTGGAATACTAAACACTATAAAAACACCATTTAGCTTCACAGAAACAAAGCCACCGGGAGGCTAAGTTTCCCTCGTTACTCGCTGCATGTTTAATAAGAACACCAGTAAATGAAGGCAAATTGTACTTCTTATCTGACACACTGACATACAGCTGCCTTAAAACAAATGACCACACTGATATGGACTTCATAGGAAATATATTTTTAGGTCTGTTATTGCTTTTAGATGTTTACACTACAAAAGATAGATAAGCTGGGAAACCTACATTTATCCAGACTTCCATGAATTTACAGCACTATGCAAAAGCCATCCATCATTTCCTTTTATTTGCTTCAAGGAGCCAGGCATGGTCTTTTAAAAAATTGCTCTTGAACACTAGTTCTCCTGACTTTCTGAATGTTTTAACATTTTTTTGGACACCGACTGCATTTTCCCCTCATTTTCAGTCCAGTCCTTGCACCTGACCAGTTTAACAGAAATGCTTTTTTTCTTAAGCCAGTTCGTACAGACCTATCAATCATTCAAGCATTAAAAAGGCACTGAAGGGATAAACCAGTAAAGTGTCTACCTGCACAAAGCAAATAAATGTGAAGGTACAAGAGTGAGTGTCTACACGGTGGAGGCTCTGTTATGGTTTAGGCTAGATTTCAACCAGTGGTGTTGGAGACGTCAAAACTGATGGAATTATGAAAGCAGAAAACATATTACAGTAGCATATGGAAAGAACAAGACTGACAACAGCTTCATTTTCCAGCATGACAATGATACCAGTGGAAACACCATCAGTCATGGACTGGCCTCCCCAGAGGCTGGACCTCCACATTATTGAAGCATAGTGGGATCATGTTGACAGAACAGAACAAAAGGCTGAAACATCCAAAGAAGAGCTTTGGATGTCCTTCAAGAAGCCTGGAGAACTATTCCTGAAGACTGCTTAAAGAAATAATGAGAAAGCTGCCTAAGAGGGTTCAGGCTGTGCTGAAGAATAAAGGTGGTCACACCAAATATTGACTTTCACTTTCGTTAGCACCTTAAATACTGTATCTCCATGTAAGATTGTTTCATTAAACCACTGAAATGAATATTCACTTCCACCTGCATCTTTGGTCTCAGCAGAGCTGCTAAATATTTTCTGCAGACATGTGTTTTACCAGAAACCGAATAGAATTTTTAAGAGTTAACTGTTTCACAAGACTGCCCCATAGATTTCTGCAAGCAATCAACCTGACTAATGATGCAATCACATCACACATTGGCATCCACGAAACACTGCCTTCTATAGTCGGAAACATTTTGACACTCTCTCTTGTTGACTGGCACGCAGTGTAGGCCCAAACAGAAGAATCCCCCTGCGTGCGGTCACGATGTTTTATCTTTGCATGTGCGACACTTCTGCTTGAAAACTGCTGCCTTAGCAGTCTGATGACACTGTGATCTGCTGTTTCCAAGGATTTCTTCAAAGCTGCATCTCTGTTCCTACTCCGGTTTAACTGTGGGACGTAATGGAGTGAAAATTATGGCACAGTGCAACTCTGTGCAACATTTTCAATTTGTGTTCGACTGTCAAACCCGTCCTTTCCCTTTTCCTCTTCTAGCGCTCGGTTTCCCGCTTTTTGATTGGCAACCATTTGCTCTACTTTTTCAATAAAGTAAAAATAAGCAGAACGGCACCGCATTTGATGTTTTCAGTCAGTCATCTTTCATTTGAGCTGAAAACCTGAAACAGGTAGTTCTGACTTTTAGCAGTCATCTAGGGGACACAGAAATGTATTTTTTTTTTAAGTCAAATGATTGCTGAATTTTTCTCAAGTTTTATGTACTTTAATTGTTGAAACAAGCTGCACTAAAAAATTTTATTACAGGGCAATTTAAACATGATTCATGAGTCATTTGCTTGACTTTTGTTTAATATGCATGTGGATTAAGAGCCATTATTATGACCTGCTGTACTTCCTAAACGACGTCCAAAAGCCCTGCAGAAGGGGACCGACAAGCATAACAAGCTTTACCTGCACTGTGTGCAGAGGAAGCTGTGCAAGAACCACAAGAACAGCACAACCAGATGGGCCACTCATCTGACTTTTTCCAGATGAGGTTTGGTTTATTAGACAAGAAATTAGACCTGCTCTACCTCAGACTGAGCACAACAGGAAATGAGGAACTGACTAACACCTGAGTCAAAAACAACTTGTAGGATTCAGGACTTTGTAATTCTGTTTTCTGCTTTAAAAAAAGGTCAAATAAAGGTATCATCATATGGAAGCCCGTTTACACCACTAAAAAACAAAAACAAAAAACAAGTATCCATAACTCGAAATTTCAAGAACATAACTTGAAATTTCAAGTTATTTTCTTGAAATTTCGACTTATTAAATCAAAATTTGGAGTTAGCTCTGCCAATCAGTAAACTACGTGAATGAGGTCACTTTGTTACCCAGAAGCATATGGCGCAGAACGCGCACTCAAAAGCGGGTCGCAGCAAATTGGTGCTTTTGTGAGTACGTTTGCTGATAGTAACGCCATGTGATTCGGCTAATAACACAAGGATTTCATCATTTTTGAAGCCACGCTGAAAATACTCAGCAATCCATGCATTCATGACTGGATGTAATACTGCTATCTTAGCTGTAGCATTTGTACCTGAGGGCTTCAGCTTCTGCATAACAAGGAAATGACGTCATTCACATAGATTACTGATTGGCAGCGGTAACTCGAAAAGTCGACTTATTAACTCAAAATTTCGAGAAAATAACTCGAAATTTCGAGTTATGGATCCTTTTTTTCTTTTTTGGCGGAAACGGGCTTCTAGTAAATATAGTAAATATGAGTTAATAATTCAAAAAAAGTTGTAGTTTACACCTTTGTCCATCGGATATAAAATGCCATCCCGCTATGATTTTGTGCTTTTATAATTAGAAATGTGTGAAATTTTGCCTCGATAAGCTTAAAACTCAACTAATCTGCTCTACGTTGGCTCACCATGACCTTGAATAGCAGAATCTAATCACTTTGTCCTTGACTGTGAATATCAATAAATCCCCTCTCACAATGTTTCTCATATACCGTGTACCGGACAACCCAAGTGTATAATGCCTCAGGCCACTGGGCCGAGGATAAAAATTCAAAAAGAGGGGGAAAAAAAAAAACAGACCTATGAATCTCAGGCATCTGTAGTGCGTCTGTACAGTTTGAAACCGGGACAGGTAGAGCTGACAAGCTAAACCTGGTGTCCTGTTGATTGTGGGGTGGGTGGGTGGGACTGGACTCTTTGTCCAAGCGCACACAAAGATGGACTTAATGGGCAAATCTGTCATCCTCAAACTGAGGGTGTCTAATAACAATACATATGAACTACAACTAACCTCAACTAACAGTTGTTGAATGGACTCTGTGTGTTGGCTGTGTTTTCTTTGGGTTTTTTGTTTTTAGTAGTAAAAGTTATTAGTTCACCAGAAACATTAAATGGAGAATCATTTGGTCTTTCTGTCAGATCACCACTTCCTACACTTCCCCGTCTATCCGCTCTTCATCCCTCTCTTTCTACTGAACTCTTTCTCTCGCCACTTTTAATTCCCTGCCTTCCTCTCGTCCTCATCTCTCTCTTTAGGAAACTTTGCATGGTGTTCTCCAACGACTCTCCCTCCATTTACTGCCTCCTCTATTCACTCTCTTCCACTCTCACTCACTTTAACAATCTGTTTAGCTCCCCACCACAACCCCCCCACCCTCAACCATTCACTCCCGCCATCTCTTCCCATCTCTCTCCAGCTCTGGGTCTATTCTTTCTCTACCTCGTTCTGTGTCCCCGGCCGGCTAACGGAGCGTGAGATTGGCTAATTAACGGCTGCCTGTCGGCCCTGCGAAGACAGCTGGGTTATTTGGTGAGAGTGGAGAGAAGAGAGGAGAGACTGAAGAGGAAATGAGGAGAGGAGCGAAAGCGAGTATCGTTGTGTATCTATCGCCCAACCTGATTTTAAAATAAAACTTCAAACTTGCAGTGCACATTTTTTAGTTAGTTATTGTGTTCTACTATACACACACGAACTGGGTTAATTTGTTTAAACTATATCAATCAGTATTTTGTATCTCATGAGAAAGGCCACATGAGCAGTCTAACCAAATTAAGGCCAACGTCACATCTCCTTTTAGCGCCATTTTGGTTGCCACCACCTCCTCAGCAGTAATGTGGCACGAGCTTCCAGTGCACAGCGCTGCAGAGCATGGTTAAGTGAATATTTGTGCTTAATTTCATCTCTTGTTCCCATCACGGCAGCACTGACAAGTATAGCTGGTGTCAAGAAATGTAAACGCCACCCGACTAATGATTTAAAAAACTGTCAAAAACTAAAAAACTCAATTCTAACATAAACCACCGTCCTACACAGAGACACGCTGGAAACACTAGATGCGTTTCTGTGTTGCTCATGTGCGGCGCTCACTCATACGCTGGCACCCTAAATTGGCACTCAGTCGACAAAACCTTTGGAACCCTTCATCAGCAGGCAGTCATTTGTCCATCATGTGTCTGTCTGTGGGTTGGTGATTTGCAGGTGTGCAGTACTCGGTTTGTCAGAGGTTCTTGTCTCCAAACTGCAGAGCTGGGCGATACTTCTATGCGGATTTGTCCATACAATCATTTCTACATCATATAAACTCCAATCCTGTCTTTCTCTGGCCAGGAGACATTTTGTCAAAGGGAGGAGGTTCGGAGCGACTTTGTGGCCGTTGCTGTGGCTCCTAAACTCTTCTACTTTGCAATAATACCACTTACAGCTGATTGTGGAATATCTGGGAGGGAACACATTTCACAAACTGAATGCAATGGTGAAGCCCTATTATAGCATCATGCTTGAATTCAGTGAGCTGTTTAGAACAATGCATTGCTTCACAAATGTTTGGAAAGGCAGACTGCACGGCTAGATGCTTGACTTTATACATCTGTGGTACTGGGACCTGCATGCAAAGATTTAGAGGTGTGACCCAATGCTTTTTCCCATACAGTGTATATTAAGTTGAAGTAAGCACCAACACCTGTATCGGCCAAACTAAATAAATACATACACAAATAATCAGCTGCTGGCTACGGTAAATACCACCTATATTGATTGATTGATTGACCGACCTACGGTCCGTACTTTCTATAAAATGTTTTGGCTGGGTCTTCTTCTACTAAATTATACAATCCAGTTATTAGCTTGGTAAACCTGCTATATGGTATATGCTAGAGTAGTTCATTTAAAGGAACAAACATAAATAAAAGAACTAAACACAATCAGATAATCAGGAAGACTGCCAGTACCGAGGTTTTATTCCACGCCGTGTTTTTAGGCTGTAGTTCTCTAAAAGAAAAACAAAAAAACAAAAAACTGTGGACCTGGAGGGATTGCTGGCAGACAAATGTAGGCATGATCGCTGTGCCAACAGGATTCAATATCATTTGTTTTTCCTCAGAATTACTCAAGAATTTTCACCAAAACCTTCTTGGAATAATGCAATGTTTACTTTTTACTATAAATATCTTTGTGCACTTCTACGAGACACACTACAGTAAACAGCAGTGATACAAACTACTTAGAGGAAAGCTGTTTCAAATGCAAATTTATTTTCCCGAGCTCACTGGTTAAGTTTAGTACCTTTAACAACCATCTTGGTTGGCATTTGCTAATTGTAGCCATCTAGCTTTCTTTTTGCTTGCATGCCTGATGCCTCATTTGGAAGGGGAAAGAACAGTGTGTGTCTGTACTAGTGAATCACTGAGGAATAAAGCTTTATGCCTTCCCCAGCAGGTACAGAGTGATATGCTGTTACTTAAACAATAGAATTTCAGGCTGTTAAAAACAGTGGTATCTTGTGAAAAGTGTCACATTTTTAGAGGCACTGCTTCAAAACACAAAGAAAACTATCTCTAATGGTGATGTCATCTCCCCTCCACTGACATCTAGCATGCAACATCTGACAAGTGCAGACTTCCACGAGTGCAACAACATGCCATTCATTCCTCGGGTAATGAAGGCTGCATGTCCGCACGCAGCACGTCGAGTTAATGAAAAGCAAAACAACACAGGGTCAAAGACAGCGAGACAAACACACACATCAATCTTTGAGTTAGGGTAAGAAAAATCTTCCATAAACTTTAATTTACAAATGATTACACTGTCCAATTACTGTATGCCATGGAGGGTGGTACTCTTGCTTGATTAGTAAATTAGGTCTAAATTTAACTCTAAAAGAACAAAGGATCAAAGTAATCTCAGCGCGGGGAGGAAGAGAGCATCCGATCATTATGGAATAACATCCTGTAAACCTGACATATTTGTCCACAATTAATTCTACCGTCATCACCGGGGTCGTGAAACTCCCCACGCAGAAGGTGATGAAAGCGGTGACGGTAATTGAAATGCGATTTGAACGCCAATAATTGTGTCTGAAGTTATCCCATGCACCATCAGATTTCTGAAAAATAATTACCTACAACTCCAGCGGCTGTGTGGAGGTATCGGTGTGTGGTACTGCTAAAAACTAATCAAACACGCACAAGTTAAAAACCAACTAAAAGCTGCCACTTTCACTGCATGCACACAAGTTCAACTTAGGACTTATTATGTATTCATGATGCTTTGAGCTAAATGCTAGAACCAACCATTGACTGATGCTGGCCATTTGCTAACGGCTGATAAATGAAAATAAAAATGTAAAGAAGAGACTGGAGCTTTAACACTTTTAACGCTTTAACCCTGTTATTAGTGTTGATATTGCATAGTTTGTCCATCAGAGGGCACTCTGCAACTTCTCTGCTGGTAACTGTTGTTTTTAAGCTTGTGAGCAAACCAAAATTATTTTTTAAACCATACAGCGAGATTATCTTAACACGAACTCCCAAATAACTACACGTAGCAAATGTTACAGACACCTGTGGCTTCCTGTGTCTCTTTCAAATATTTAAATCCCCAAATATTGATATCATATATCGGTTGGCCACTAATAAATGCTAACATGCACATTAGCACTAAAGATGAAGCGCAAATACATTTTTGTAGGTTTGGGTTTAAGAACAATTTAAATACCTTTGACATTAAGGGATGTTTGAGTAAGCATTTTACAGCAGTTCATCAAACTGTAAGAGAATGATATAAACCAGACAGACTCCATGTTTGAGTCATGTGGCAAGATGGTTGAAAATGTACCACATGGTGCAGGAAACAGGAATTACAGCATGTCCATCATTATGATTAGAAGGCATCTTCTCATAGATCAGGGGTGTCCAACTCCAGGCCTCAAGGGCCTGAAGGTTTTAGATGTGTCCTCGATCCAACACAGCTGATTTAAATGACTAAATTAGCTCCTCAACATGTCCTGAAGTTCTCCAGAGGCCTGGTAATGAACTAATCATTTGATTCAGGTGTGTTGACCCAGGGTGAGATCTAAAACCTGCAGGACACCGGCCCTCGAGGCCTGGAGGTGGACACCCCTGTCATAGATGCTTTGATGATGGTAGAAGAGAAGGGCTTGTGAATGAGGAGCAGGTTAAAGAATCACCTTTAATGGGATCGTGACAGATGCATTTCTTTCTTGTGCCACCTGAATACAGTTATCCATGCGTCTAACAGGGCATCCAGTACACCTCATAGGAAGTGATTATTTATTACGCAATAATTTTGACTCATAAACAGAATTCCTACTTGGGGCGATTGTGGCGCAAGAGTTGGGAATTCGTCTTGTAATCGGAAGGTTGCCGGTTCGAGCCCCGGCTTGGACAGTCTCGGTCGTTGTGTCCTTGGGCAAGACACTTCACCCGTTGCCTACTGGTGGTGGTCAGAGGGCCCGGTGGCGCCAGTGTCCGGCAGCCTCGCCTCTGTCAGTGCGCCCCAGGGTGGCTGTGGCTACAATGTAGCTGCCATCACCAGTGTGTGGATGTGAATGTGTGGATGACAGGTTGTGTAAAGTGCTTTGGGGTCCTTAGGGACTAGAAAAGTGCTATACAAATACAGGCCATTTACCATTTTACTGATCAGAATTCGTCATGCACCAAAGATCAACAATCTGCAATTGGGAAGTTATCCTGTTTGAACACAAGGGTCTCCTTGGCTAGCAATTCTTACCCTAAGCTTCCAATTGGGATAAAATCTACTATTAATTAGTTGCACAATTACAGTCTACTGTGGATGACATGATAACCGATTTCAATCCTGCTCATTTGTAAAAAATATTAAAATATCTTAGACGACAGAGCGACATGATACAGGTTCCTTTGACTCATGTAACGTCGCTCCATAAATGTTGACGTAGCAACGCACTTACACGTATGGAGTCAGTAGTTTCACTAATAATGGGCTGAGTCAGCGTAACAGTGAATAGGAGCACTGAATGACTAAGCAGTGAGGAACAATGCGGGATGTTATGTTCGCAATTGTGTTTCACCATGCCCGCTGTTAAAGCAAGCTCCGACAGGAGAGCCGTTTTTGGCCATCTCTAAGGAATGTACTGTTCTCTCTAACACGCACACACACACACACACACACGCACACACACACACACACGCACGCACACACGCACGCACACACGCACACACAGACTGTTGCTCAACCTCTTCAGTAATTTCTTAGTTTCCTTCTTGTGTCACAACAATAAGCTTCAGAGTCAAGGCAGTAACAAATCACTTGTATTAGAACACACACAAACACGAGCTGTTATTATACAACTTGCTGTCGCACCCAAGAAAAAGCTTTGTGTGTTTGATTTAAGGACACCTGCATAAGCTGAGATTTGGCGGTTGTCCAGACTCGGGAAACCTACACGCCACACCTTTGCTGCTGCATGTCACTCGATTCCAGTTTCCTAATTGGTCCTTTAACTTGTGTGTAATCTGTTTGTTATGGATACTTGTCCCGCTTTCGACCACTTTCGCAGACTTAAACACACCTGCCTGTCACAGTCGTTTAACCCCTAAATATAAACAGTGTTTGTGGTTAGCTAGATCATAGAAGAACTCTATGGTCACATGATCATCCGCAGCGATACGTACAATGATATAACCGCACGTGTTATTACCCAGAAAAATGCCTATTTATAGCAAGCGTTCAAAGATCAAACATGAACTGATACAGCTCGGTGTTTTGTCTGTGCATTTAAATCTGTCCAACTCTCTCTAACCTTCACAGAAACTAGTCTGAGAGGAAAACAAATCCAGCCAGCATGGCCAAGCTGTCTCAAATATACATTTGTTATTGACAAATTGTGCAGAAGAGCATCTCTGAATGGACAGCGTGTCAAACCTGTAAGCAGATGGGCAAAATTGGAGATTGGAAAATTGGAAAGGCGCTGCCTGGTCTGATGAGGGTTTCGTGGGTGTGACAATAACTCCACTGTACTCTACTATTGGCCTCCACAGTCACCAAATCTAAATCAAATAGAGCACCTTTGGGATGTGGTGAAACAGGAAATTCACATCGTGAATATGGACCAAAACCTCCGTCACCTTCTTGAATCTGTGCCATGAAGAATTAAGACAGTTGTGAAGGTAGCTAGCTTAATTCTTCATGACAAAGTGTACTAAATAAAGTGACTGGTGGGTGTGTACTTCCCCTGGATGTATATAACATGTTAGTTCATTAATAAACATGTATTTCATATATGATAAAGAACCGCTCCAGCTGTGCCGTAAAACGCACTCCCCTCTTCACTTCTGTTTGAGTCACATCTGCTACAACCTGCCAGCTGTTTCACAAACCCACTGTGATCGTCAGAAAACAGAAATAAATAAAAGAGGGAACAAATGAAAGCCGATCAGGTGCTGAATGAGAGCGATATTCAGACCACATGTTACTTGCAGAGCAAAGTGTGACTCAAAGCGCCTTCATTCATGCACAAAGTGGAACCAGATGTTGCGCTGAGAGCATGATCACCGATACAGAAATGCCCAAGTAATTCAGCCGGTTCCTACTGCCGTAGCGTTGCACAGCACACACATGCTGAAGTGACAAATGATTTGCAATTAGCACTGAGCCCGTTAGTTACAGTTTAACTTAAACCCCGACCACAGGAAGCACAAATCAGGAAACGTTCGCCATCGTGATGGCAGAAAACAAGAAAAGAAAACGAGCTTAAAGATGTTTTTTTTTTATCTCTGAAACTTCTGCCTCTTACTCTACTGAGATACTCATGATAAAAGTAAAAAAACTGAACTATTTTTACTCAGTGAAATGACAGATTTTTGCTAACTGAAGCTATTAGCTAGCTAATTAGGCGTATGTTAGTTTGAAACGGTTGAAATGTCGTCACCAGCTGACTCCTTAGTGAATCCAGGTGACTTGCTTTAATGGAAAGAGACTTCTTGACTTGATGGCCACATACAGTATTTATTCTTAAACGTTAAAACTGCCTGTCTGAGGAAGGCTAACAGCCAACAGCAGAACATAAACCATTTTATGTGCACAACATGCTTTTCCTGACTCTCTCTCCTCCTACAATGAACACATCAATATCCACGTGTAGCATCTTTATCAGCTGTCATGGAGAGGAAGGCTCCGCTCCCTGGTGCAAACCCCCCACAATCCCTGCAGCTCTACACATCTGTGTTAATGCTTACACATATGCACACCTACAAGGACACAGGCGCTAAAATAATCATGTTTGGCTGTAAAAACTGGATTAAAAAAAAGAAAAAAAATTGTATTCATCTCTGTTTGTTAGCTCTGCTTGTTAAAACGCAGCATTAACTATCCATCTGTGCTTTATCAGCTCACTATGTGGATATAATATAGAAAACGCATGTTGGACGGGGCAGGAAGGACGCAAAGAGAAATCGGAGGGAAACAGTGACAGCTGGGCCGAGCGAGGTGGTGAGTTATGCGCACCGTCGTGTGATGTGTTCAAGTTAAAGAGTACAGAGTGAAGAGGAAGAGGAGGGCGTAAGATGAATGGATGTTTAGAGTGATGGAGAAAGAGAGACGGAGGAGGGGGGGCGAGGCAGACGGAGATATAGATGGACCGAGAAAAGAAAGAAGTAGTGTGTTATACTACAGATGGTTCCCACAGGAGGCATCCATTGGTGTGCCATGGGGACTTTCCAGTGTCACAGAACATTGTACATGTACAGTAATGGAAATAATAAATTCTATTTAACTTCTATTGCAAATACTCATACGACCAGTTTACAGTTTAAAACATGCGACTAAAACATGTATAAATTAATAGTATGTTCAGTCTGCAGCTATCAAATGTATATTCTTAGAAATTGCAATAGTCTGCAAACAGCGTTTCAAAAGAACTAAAGGGTTTGGTGTATTTACAGGCCACACAATAATCAGATTTAAAGAAAACACTTTTCTAAATGCAAAAATGAATAAATAAATAATGCACTAATCCACCCATCCATCCATTTTCATCCGCTTATCATTTTCAGAGTCGCTGGGGGGCTGGAGCCCATCCCAGATGTCACAGGGTGAGCAGCAGGGTACACCCTGGACAGGCTGCCAATGAAATGAAAGTATACACACGAGCAAACTAAGGCATAAAATAGCCTTTAAGCCGTTTTCTTGGAAGGTTTTCTTACATGAGCAGGAGGCCAAAAAAAGACAGAAAAAAGAATACGACTTCTGACAGCACCTCCTGGATGAGGTAGATCTGATGTTCACGTGCAGGTGTCTTTGTGTGCGTGTGCTCAAGTGTGGTAGTGTATGAGTGAGTGTGTGTCTGTAAGCCTTTAAAGGAGCTGCACATCAACATTCTGCGGAAAAACAGACGTTATGATGGCGTCGAGTCTAATAATTAAGCTCACTGATTACTGGATTAATAATAAGACTACCAGCACTGTGTCAGTGGCTCAGAGTTTTATCATCCCAGGAATAATTTTACCGGTTTACACACACACACACACACACACACACACACACACACACACACACACACACACAAACATCAAGTGCATCATGTGGAATATTTGTATATTATTATATTATATTTATAATTGGGCAGCATTTTTCAACCAGTGGTAGCGCACCCTGCTGGGCAAAAGCAGTAGTAACGGTGTCCTCTTTCAGTCGGGATTACACTTTCTGCGAGTCTGTTAGTGTGCACTAGGGTCCACTAAGGACCCAATCATGGAAATTCCATCATCGGACAATAAGCCCGAGGGTTCTTGCGGATGTCCGTGTGACTGTTTGTCTGTGACCGTGTGGATTTTCTATGAGCGCACACCAGGGAGACTCAAAGTGGACCTCAAAGAAGTATGACAGGACTTACTCCTTCTCTGTGTCATGGAGCAATGGAGTATAATCTAGGCCTTACTTTTCAGGCCATCGTGTCCATCTTTTATATACAGTGTATGCTTTGTGTATGGCAATTTAATTAACCACAGCCAATTTAAGATAAGGTGCAGCTGCCACAGTGGGTGGAAAGTCCTCACACTTGAAGAGACTGGAACAAGAGAACATAACAGTGTGTTGAAGCTGTTATTGATTCATGTTCTGCTGATTAAATAATTAACCTGCCCACCAATAATTGAATTTGTATGCATGAACTCAATGACAGTCTGTGTCACAGGATTACAGATTTTGACCTGATGGTAGGAAGGCTGGGCTGTTCTTTGCAAATTCAACAAACTTGGCAAGGTTGCTGCTTTGAGTCACAGCACTGGTTAGACCACCTAACTGAAAGCAAACCCTTCATTCTGGCGTTCTGATGTGACACAATATTGTTTACCGTTTCCCCCTTTTTAACCTGTGGTTTCTCATATCAGAAGAAACTGAAACCTAACAGTACAGACCTCAAAGTCTACATGAGTGAAAGCAGCCTGGATAGAAATGTTACTACAGTGCACCAAGTAACCAAGCCCCGAATATAAAACCACAAAGGAAGGAGAAAGAATGCAGAACTCTTAATCATCACATCATTCTTATTAAGGCTGCTGCTGACAGGTTGACAGGTGAAGAAGGCAAAGGAAACGTTTGTATGAATTTGCACATGTGGGAGCTGCAGCAGTGTCTCGATGCATGCGTGGAAAAAGATGAAAAGAGCTTGCAACAGTTGCAGATCGTGATTTATGAGTGCACGTGAGAAAACCTCACATACAGTACCTCCATATATGCTGTGTGTGTGTGTGTGTGTGTGTGCACTGTACCAGTCTTTGGCGAGGATCCGGAGACGCTGAGAGAGCACTCCATCTTTGCCGTTTCCCACGGATAAACGCTGCTATCGTCCGACTTGATGGCGATGGAGAAGGATGGGCCTGCAAACGCCAGCACATCGGTTCAAATGAGCTTTATTCAAGAGACATTTGACACAGACAACAAACATCAGAGAAACTCTGCTGAGATCAAAAGGGCTCGTTCAAACACAGGCTTGCTTTTAAACCTACATATACGATAATTCGGCATTCGGGTCCCTGAGGAAAGACAGTAGATGTGAGCTTGCGGGGAGAAAATATAGTTCAGCCCTCAGATGATAAATACTGCTTTAAAGTCACAGTCTGCGGGTTCTCTGATATGCTGAAATCAACAAGCAGGAAACAGCAGCACTGTAGCTAAAGCAGATGGTAGCTCAAAACCAGAGCTCGGCACCCGCTATAAATTTGTAAAATGGAACCGCTGCTGCAAGGCTAACAAAGCCCTCAACTATAAAGATTTATAGCTACAATTTCAAGTGTGCCTTCAGTGTTGACACCTTAATGGCTTTATATTCTGCAACCCAATGAAGTTTTCAGGTTGGCTTTGGGCCGTTTCGTTAGAAAAAAGGAAAACGCTTGAGGCTCTTTCGGGTTATGTTTAAAATTAGTTTACTAACAAGTAATTTCTGCTTTTGCATGCTATGCGTCTAAGTGGAAGGAAGGAGTGAAAAGCCATTTTTTACATGTGAAACCTTTTGGAGCTGTAGATCAGGATCTCTCTCACATGGAGCAGAACGTAGTCTGCTTCAGAAACTGTGTCGAAGTGGAGACGGTGTTTTTCTGAAGCAGTTGGAGCATGAATGATGCACCACACACAGCACGATTTGCAAATCGGACCAATCTGGCATCACACTGACTTTGTAATAGGGAGCTGGCAGGTTAAAGACCGGCTAATGTCTTAATAGACTGCGCAAGATGTGGGAATTCTCACCTGCACCTCAGTCAGGTAAGTCTTTAAATACAGTTCAGAGTGGCAGCTAATCTGTGAGGAAAAACTCTCAGTCAGGGATGAGATAAAGAAAAATATGTGTCTGGGTCTTGAACCAGGATCTAGTTTCAGATTTCGAACGTTCATCGAGTCTTGAAATCTACGAGTAGGTTCAGCAGGTCAAGGTCCACGCTAGGCCTCGATGGAAACCTCACACAGGAGCACTTAACCTGACAGTCTGCCCGCCCCCTCACCGCTCCTCACTCTGTTCTGGATACTTTTAAAATATGTGCAGATGGTCTGCTGAATTATGAGGGTCCCTGCTGAGTTAATCCCCACAGACTCCCATGTTAAACTGCTTTGCAGCATTAAAAAGCAGTTTTAAAGCCAGGTACAAAAAATAAAAGTAAGAAAGTAAGAAAGCTACAGTCAATTTCCCCTTTTTCATGACAACTGTAAGATTTTACACAGCCTTAAGTTCTTCTTAGGCGTGTGTCCACTTTCAACGAAAGGTGGGTGCCAAGAAGAGTGTTACCTTTCTGTGCAGCTTCAAATCCAAGTTGCAATAATCTGACAAATAATACGAATTACTGTTTGGTTAATTGCCAATAAGAAGGTAAGTATATGTCCCAGAGATGCATTTACTAGCCTAGAGTGCGTAGCGACCATCTGCAACAATTGGTTTCAATAGCGAAACGTTTATTCCCTGACCAGCTGCCTGTACCCCACTGAGCTGTAATGAAACTTGGAAAAACAGCAAAGCAAACAGGAAACGTTGAACGCTCACCCTCAAAGTAAAAGCTGTGCCTTATTGCTGCTACCAATATTTTCCAAAAAGGTAAAACTTTTATTTTGAAGGCAAAAAAAGTCTCTGCTTCCAGTTTTCATCATGCTTTTCACAGTTTAGCCACCACTCGACGAGCAGGACCTGGTGGTTACTGACCGGGCTCTATTCCTATGTGAACGGGGCTTTAGCAATCAATTTCATAGCAACCACTGGCAACCGGTCAGGAAATATAGATGTGTCCTTTGGGACCAGTTAACCCCAGATAGTTGGTAACCAGATCTAAGCCTGTGTGATTCTATGCCTGGAAACCAACACATGGAAGAATTGGATCATCATAGAAAAAAAATAAGGATTCATTTGGATATTAGCAAACATGTAGATGGATAGAAATGATCCCTATCCTTGGACAACATAATTTGTGGTGAATTTGTGTCTTAAAGTGTAGTGCTGATTGGGTTGCAAAACAAGAAAAGTGACGTACAAATTAATTTGATCGTGTGGAGAAAAGGAAAAAAAAAACAAAAAAAAAAACTGCCCGGGAATAACTACAGTCGTGAGACCTTGGAGCCATTTCTCGTAAAATCTAAAATGTTCTGACAGTTTTCCCTCAGAAGTCTGCACTCCCCATGCTGTCATGAGTAGCATACTGTATAATGCATGCACTCCAGCTGCATAAACATTATGAAAATACTAAGACATGTTTAAGTTTTGCCACTGGTGATCTATATGCAAGTCCAAAGAAAGCCTGGCCTTAAAATTCCTTTACGTCGCTGATGTTTGTATTAGGAAGCATGTGCTCATCACTCTGTGCCATGGATGGTCTTGTCATGAGAGGACAAATGATATGTTGGATGACACGGATTTAACTTAAAACCTTCTAATAAACGATGAATGACTGAGTTTAGGAATGTGTCCCAGTAAAGGTGGACATTAAAGCTCTCCTTTTAGCTCATTCCTCTATCTTACTCTGGGATCAGAGTCAGACTCTACTAATGAAGACTTTCACAAAAGAAAAGGGGGACATTGTTTCTTATAGAGGCCTTACTCTTGGAAAAAGATACCACTTTTTTGTCTGTATACTTATATACTTCTCACTTAATTTTAACGGTTAAAATCACTTAATAAAGGCTGAATTATTAAACAGTGACTGTGCTGTTGAGACGTTGCATTTCCATATACCTCCTCGCAGAAGATCCCCATGCAAGGCAGAAATACCACAGCACGTCTGAAACATTGAAGATACAGCTGGAACAATGGGAGGCTTGCCAGTTTGTGGATGCACTCGACACACACACAACAACGACGAGTGCACAGCGCTTCCGTCCCCCAAGGCGAGTGTAAGGGGTTCTTGAAAACCACTCTGCTTGAAGCTTGATCGCTGTTAGTGTGGGAGTGTGTGCGTGTGTGTTGCTCTGTGTGGGGTCAACTCAAAATGTTCAACTCGGACACACGCGCTCGAACACTTGAAAGATTACACACGCACGCAAGCAGAGAGAGAAAAGGAAAGCAGTGGTGCAGATCTTTGCAGCTGGCTGATTGGCCAAAGGGCTTCACTTTGAAGTTGTCTCAGAGAGCGAGGGAGGGAGGGAGGGAGGGAGAGACAGCAGGGGTGAGAGAGGGAAGGGGTGGTGGAAGGAACGAAGAAGGTAAAAACAGTGTGATAGAAGAAAAAAAAAGGGAAGTAAAGCTCAAGGGTTCCTGCCCTCCCCAGAGAAAGACAGAAGACGGTCTTCAGTTCATCTTCTCCTTTTCCACGTTTCCTCCAATTTGCTGTCATCTTTCACTTCTTCGCTCCTGCAGCCTCAGAGCATCTCTGCTGTCACCAAACGTCTCTCGCACACGATTAAAAATGTTTCATCCAGTCTTTTAACAAAGATGTGCGACTTACTCCAGGTGGTGGCGTCTGCTTTCAAACTAAATATTATGTCCCCTGAGAAGACTTCCTAATCTTTTTGCCCACAAACAGCAACTTGAAGTTGTCATCTAAACTGTGCTTTGGATTTCCATGCTCTAATTTCCTCACGGTAGCTCATTCACTCATAAATGTAAACGTTCCTAATTTCATGGCAGCATCTTTTATCTGTATTTTTTGCATAAGCAGGTTCTACTTGTGGTTACTTATTAGCTGTATATAAAAGATGGAAGTAGCCACCATAATGTGACCTATATT
This sequence comes from Pundamilia nyererei, assembly GCF_000239375.1. NCBI lineage: Eukaryota > Metazoa > Chordata > Actinopteri > Cichliformes > Cichlidae > Pundamilia > Pundamilia nyererei. The sequence goes on from NW_005187880.1 coordinate 157,826, forward strand.
TGACTTTAGCATCAAAGCTACGATCATATTTCATTTATTTATTTATTTGTTAGAGGAAAATGTTGCTGCATCTGCGTGATCAGCTAACGCTAACAAGCAAGGTTAGCATGGTGCATTAAATGATATATGGGTGGATGACACAGACTGCTAATTAGTGCTAAGTAACACACAAATGACATACTAAAGCTTCACTCACCAAAACCGGAGAACAGACTTCTTGGACCATCTGCACCACAGAGCATATCACCGTGTTATGATGCTCCAAAAGGCATCAAAACCACAAACGCAGGCTGAGTTTACTCAGGAGAAATAGTGATGATGCTAAAGCTACTACTTTATGTTGTATACATTTATGGTTTTATCTTAATATGGGCATTTTACTTAGGAACTATGGAGACAGGCTGAGTTTTGGAAACATCCTCTAAGTGGCCATTAGACAAACTGGTGTTTTTCACATTTTTCAGCTGCGATGGTTAGCTTTCACACAGGGTTATCAATTCATATATGGAACATTACATCGCCAGATAGATACTTTATTGATCCCACGTGGGAAATCTCTGTGTTACAGATACGAAGGTTTCCAAATGATTGCTAAATTATAGATGCAGACAGATTGCCGACATGTTGCCATCAATCTGAATGAGCGTATCAATAAGCAGAACTCGAGGGGACTTAACTCAGCTGCTTGTATTCTGGTTATATAATATATGTTTCAGTCACCATATCACAAATGTTAAACCTGAAGTGAGAAGTATTGTGATAATATCACATCGCGAGGTGTCTGGTGATTCCCACCTCTAGCAGCTACGTCACCATCTGTAGGGGAGTTCCTGAATTTCTCTTTCAGATCTGTGAGGTTCTGACTGGATTCTCAGTGTAAGCAGTTAATTTCTGTTTAACGTGTATGTAGATAGAAATAGATTAGCAACAGACAGCCACACGTTTGTGATTTTCACTGATTTAACACAGTTAATCACTTTATTATCATTGTCCTTTCTCTAAAATTCTCCACCTTTTGTTATTGTTGACTTTCATCTTCCCTTCATCCTCTTTTTGGCAACTTTCCTTCTTCTGGTGATGCATACCTCCACGCCAACCCCCCAGCCGGCCCTGATACTGCCTCAGCTGCTCTCCACATTGTTTCCATTTCTATTTCTCTGCCTCACCCATTGCACTTTCCTCCTCCTCAGTCCACTTTACCACCTCTCTCACATTGTCTTCCTTGTTGCCTCCCTCCTTCCCTTTCTGACGCTCCTGTTTCTCCTGTCTCCTACTTCCCAGATCAAAGAAAGTTAAGTAGGCCAGTGGCTGTGGTGGGCGTCAAAGGGCTTAAGGTGTGTATCTGTGTGTGTGAGAGAGTATCTTTATCACCGCACATTTTTAGGGAATTTATGTTGCTCATTATTAACACTGTGTGGGAGGAGGATGTGTATTTATTTTGTGTAGAGGGATGTACAGAACACGGATGCTTACACATTTCTATAAATAGACAGCTACTTTGAGATTTCCAGGATAATTGCAAGGCCTTAATATTAATTTATTCGCTGGTATTTGTTCCCACTGTTATGAAAGTGAATAAGTGATCGAAAGACTAGACAACGGCTCTATTATTGATGAATTTCACTACAGTGCTTGGAAAATATTTTATCACCATTTAGCATTAAATTATGCACTTTGCATAAAGGCTGCTTTTAGGAGGTTTCATTAAATGAGACGGTGTCTTACAAAACAAATACAGCCTTAGGAGCAACACAAGTGAGAAAAAACCCACCTACGAGTAAAAGGGCGCAATTAGGGTGGAGGTTTAACATGAACTCTGTCATCCTGTGCTAAACAGAGGAGCAGCTGCTGGTTCTTTAGTGTTTTTTCGACTCTAAATTCACATGTAAAGTTTATCTCAAAGCATAAACTCAGGCCTCCTCAGCATACACACAGTGACGTCCTCCAGGGTGACTGAAATGAAACTCTGCTGCTAAGTTTTAACAGCCCCCTTTAGCCCCTTCAGTCACCTCAGTGGCAGACGTACGCTTGAAATCAAGAGTTTTCTGTACAGGCAGCAATCAGAGTTATGTATCACCTGCCATCTGATTGCCTGTTGTAAATCACTCTCTACGAGTCCTGTTCTGACCTCTTGCATTTTTGCCATTTCATCAAACTTGAGCATGAACTCCTGTTTCAAAATGATTCAGCTTTCACAACGAGAATCAGCTCTGGTAATAAGAGGTGGGTCTTCAGAATTTGAGACCAAATAGCAGGCGTCAGATCCTTCAGCGTCCAAGCCAGGAGCATGCTCTTTGGGTTTTCTTCATCCTTGTTTATATTCACAGGGCTGTCCACAGTGAATCCATCCCGCAGGACAGATTTAATGTAGATCCTCTGCTGTAATGTTCTGAAGTAACTGAGGAAGGACATTTGACTGAGATGGCCAGAACTGTAGCGTGTGTGTCGGCACACAGCCCACTGACAACAAAGGGCTTATTTTGGCCACACTAACACAGTCTTCCTTAGGGACTGCAGTTTCACTTGAAAAAGAGAAACCTGGATCCTAGTCCGTTTCATAATTATCTAACATTATTCTAAAATCTTGCAATCAGACTTTTACAAACATCATAGCACAGAAAGCGCCCTCCTGAAGATAACGGATACCAGCCTGAATACAGATTCAGGCAAACTGAGTACCCTGGTAATGTTAGCATTCAATACTGTACATCCTAACACACCATCTGACAGGTTAGAAAATTTGATTGGGTCCTACAGGGAGTGTTCATGCATGGTATACGATCATACTCTCAAGGTAGGGATTATTTATTCTGTCTCCATTGATGCTTATGAATCAGACAAAAACGTAACGCCATGTGGAGTCCAGCAGGGATCAATCCTTGGTCCTCTTTTGTTTGATCTTTTAGTGATACTTTCAGGTATACAAGGCAGGTTAACATATCTATGCAGATGATACCCTGATCTATCTGGCTCTCTACTAAATGATTCCTATTGATTCATTACATTTGTCTCTTGGGGCACTGAAGACTTCAACCTATGTGAAAAAACTTGGTATAATGATGGTTGACAACCTTAGGTTTGCTAACCATATTTTGGCTTTAGCTACATCTAGCTAAACTGATTAACTTAAGAAGTTATTATTTCATTTTTGTTCTTGGATTCGATCGTGTAAAGCTTGTTGACTGTAATGTTTAAAAACAGGCTATATAATTTATATAAACGCCTTTCATAGCCTAACCACATGGTCTACTCGCCAGATTTGGCTCCATATTACTTTAGCCTCTTCTCTAAAGAGAAAACAACTTTGGACATGCAGTGCGCATCGCAGACATACAATACAAGGGTTAGAACAAGAGAAACCTACAACCAGCAGCCATTGTAAAAGTGTTGCAGGCTGCCCAATGACGCAACCTTGAAGGGGAGATCGTCAGAAAACCACTTCAGATAGAGGAGGGTGGAAATTTTGGAAAACTCACCATTTTCCAGGAAGTTTATCCTGATTTTATTTGATTCTGAGCTGCTGGCTTTAGTCCAAGCCTGTCCCGGCTGCTGTTTCGTCCATGCAGTGACGTCACACCAGTAGTAACCTCTGTCGGACAGCTGGACACCTGCCAGGCGAAACCGAAACTCTGCCGCACCCGACTTGGTCAGAACCAGATTGTCTCTGAGTAAGCAGTCAAAAGAAATTGTTTTATATGTCTCAATATAAAACAAGAAACTGCAGTTTGTTACTTAAATGTGTTCATGTGTACCTCCTGTTTGGGTCTGTGGCTCCTCCGTGCTGTACGACATTGTCCGGGCTGAGAGTCATGATGGTCCTCACGGTGCTGTCCAAGCTGTCCTGAGACTGGATGAGCACAGAGTACCCCGCATCACCAATGTTCTGAGTGGTGACACTGCAGCCCAATTCAAAGGTAGAGCCTCCTACTGATGCCTCACGGATGCGTTTAGCCACCACATTCACAATCGGACCTGGAAATAGAAGCGGCCGTTCAATCATTTAGTTCTAAGAAGAGCGTCATTCAAACCATCACAGACAGGGGGAAGTCCCCACCATTGACAGGGGTCAACGGGAAGTGATAAGTACTTAGACTATGAACTGTGACTCATTCAAAGCAGACCCATACACACATACACGCGCAGCACACTGCAATTACATCACAGCCCAATCAGCTAAATTATGGTCACCAAGTTCAACATGTAGATCTCAAATAGGGAGGAAGTGAATGTCTGTGTGTGTGTGTGTGTGTGTGTGTGTGTGTCTGTGTGTGCGCACTGTGACAGTGAAGCTGAGACAAAAGGAGGTCTGTTGTGGGATTCTTCTGTAAAGTCTATAAACGATATGGACACATTAACATTTATTCATGAAACTCAGCAGTGAAGCTACTGTGGCAGCCTGGCAGTGCATGAGTAGTTTTCTGAATCACGAATCTGAGTTTGGATTTTCTGTATTTCTTCCAAAAACACCTCATTAAGTACCTCACTGACCGGGCACATTTGTGCACGCACACAGGCAGGTATACTGTTAATTTTGCCAAAACACTGATACAAAGCTCAGTTTTTTTATCTGCATGTGACACAGAATCACATCCACAAAAGTGGAAGTCTCAGTTACAGAAAAGAAACTCGTTTCTGCTACTTTCATATGTTTTTGGTAAGTCACACTGAATTAAAAGGCAATTTGTTGTAATAATTTTGAGGCTGGTAAGCCTCGAGTATATCACAACGGTTTATGATTCTTTTGTAATAGATGCTGCACAGCAATTTCTCCACATTCTTTTAATTAAAAATAATAACATTAGCCCCACTGACCAGCAGATAAAAGCTAGAAAGAATAAAGATCTACATGCTTTTTCTGATTACTAATGCCAGTGAATCAAGAATCTAAGTCATAATAAAAGCTTTCTTACGCTTGGTGTCCCATCGCACAGTCAGCGGCGAGCTTCTGTTCTCAGAGGTCTTCACCATGTCTCCCTGGCTGTTGATGCTCCAAGCAGACACACTGCAAACATACTGGCCCATGTCGATCTCCTGCAGAGCGAAAATGAATGCCCATTAATGCCTCCGAGTTCCTTTATCGACACCTGACTGCCATTTACTCTTTCCATCACTTTATACTCATTTAACCACAATTTAGCCTCATAGCACTTCGTCGTTTTCAGGATTCCAATAAGACTTTAAAATTATTGCAGGGCAACGTTTAGCTGCACAGCATGTAAAACTGTACCTGTGTGCGGAGGATTCGCAGCTTGAACGTGTTGGGCTGGACTCTGCTCAGCGTTAACGCACCGCTCTTCATCCTTTCCATATAAATCGACCCCGGAAGCAGGTTGCCATTAGCATCCAAGGAACCAATGGGATGTGAGGTCTGAGGATCGCCCCCTAACCCTGCCGGTATCAGAACGATTTAAAAATTGAGTGATTCTGTGGAAAAACTTCTCTAAAGTAAATCTGAATTAAACATACCAGGAAGCGATGTGTGCTCCCAGCTGACGCCCAGTCGGCCTCCAAGAGGTAAGTTGGCAATGTTGGTGACGCGACAGGCGAGTTCTGTTGGCTCAGCTGTCGTCTGGGGGTTGACTTCAGCCACGAGGGTCAGCGTGAAGTTCGGCTCTGTGGTGAAAAAGCGAAGCAGCATAAAATTAAACTGGGTGTCAGTACGGAATAGAAAACTTTAATGAGGTTGGGTGGTCTGATAACTCTGGTCCTTTTGGGTTTTAAACTCATTTGCAGTACTTTTTACCCAATTAATTTTTATCAGTTTGAACTGCCATGCTTTCAATTTAACCTCAGGAAAAGCACGAGGAAAGAACCACAGCTTTATGGCAGCAGACTATAAGAAATAACCAACTGCAAATGTGAAGTTCCATCCAAGCATCATTCAACCTGAACAAAAGCCTAGCCCATAAAGAAACAGATAAACCCGACTGGCCTGCACAGAGCTCTTGTGCTCATTTTAAAATATACGCAAGCTTCTATGTCCATTACTTTAAAAAAATATAGCTTCTTGAAATTGGATGATTCTTTTTGATGCACCCTGGTGAGATTGTGTTTTTAGTAGCATTTGCATGTTTATCATTCTGTCTGTAAACGGGATAGCTCAAGAAGGTTTTACTGAATTCTGATAAAACTTGGTGTAAAATGGGACCACGTTAATAATCCATTAAAATTTGGCATCCATCCACCAAGGTCTTAAAGGTCAACTTCATGATTTATTACCTGAAAACTGACAAAAAAAAGCCTCAAAACTTAGAGACGTGATGTGGTATACATCGTCAAAGTGATAACAGAGCTATTTAAAACTGAAAACACAATACTATTGCCTTTAAAGTAAACGCTGTTCGGACAGTGAGCTGACTTTGCAGAGGTTTGTGCTTCTTGTTATATAAAATATATCCTGTCCTTGTTTCAAACTCGATACATAAAGTATGGTCGACTGAAAAGAAGCCTCATGCCCAGATGGTGCAACTGGCATAATTAAGTGGTCAGACTTAGAATGGCAATTAAGTTTACCGGCAAACAGCCTAGAAGGCGGCAGATTAATGGCCATGACCACATAACATACATCTAAGTGTACACATACAAAATCTACAGCAGGAGACGGGCTACGTGGAGTTTTTAATTATCCTCGTTGTCAGCAGGGTTGAAATGAGCACTTCTTTTAAGAAGAGAATCAGAACCCTGACGGCTGAACAGCTCCTCGATGATAATGCCAGAAATTGAGTTACTGTGCTGCCTCGAGAGACATTATTCCCAACCCAGCCGGGTATTGCTTTCATCAGTCAGTCCTAGGTCACATTAACAGTCTGACATCACCAGACACATGCAAAGTGAATCCTCCTTTTTTTCTCTCTCTCTTTTAGGTGATTTCTTCCTTAAATAGAGTTAGGTGACTGAGCCAGGTGACAGAAATAGAGCAGAAATAACACCGTTAACTGTGTGAGATGAGGTGGGTATCAAAGCATTAATAGTGTGTGTAGGTGGGGAGGCAGGTCCTCTCAGTCAGGCATCCAGATTGCACCTTTACGCGTCAGTGAACAGGAAACACACAACAAGATTTCCACCTGCTTAACCGTGAGAAATCACACACACACACACACACACACACACACACACACACACACACACACACACACACACACACACACACACACTATATAAAAGTAGTTCCTGATACATCCCAAAGTGTGCCAGCATACCAATAGA
>NW_005187880.1:165106-168061 GCF_000239375.1 Pundamilia nyererei
AATGTTAGAAATCAAGTGCATGGGCTTGGGTGTGTTTGGCAAAGGAGTTGGTTTGCATGATGTCAGCTGGACGTCATACGCACACACACACTGACTCATGCACTGTCACCATCTGTTGTGAAACACACACACACACACACACTTTGATCAATGAGAACGTGTGAAGCTCCTCTGCCAATTAGCCACGCTCCACGCTCTCTCCCACACCGAAATGTTGCCTTATTTAGTCGAGTAACATGACCACTCATCGCCAGTTCAGGGGCTCCGATACTGTACAGCAGCTTGTGACACAGGGCTTTAAACGCAGTAGGTATACACTGAGCAGCCACAACATTAACACCACTGACAGATATAGTGGATGATATTGATCCACAGTGAAATGTTTGCTTGTGGCATTTCACTGGCCAGTACTCTGACAAAGCACCCCATCATGTGCCAAACACCTAAAAATAATAGCACACCTAGAACAATCACCCATGCCGATGGCACAGATACCAAGGAGAAAGCATGCCGCCACACTGCAAAGATGGCTCAGGACCACGACGGCAAGTTAGAAACCCGACCTCCAAACTTCAAACTCTTCAGTTTTTATTATCTAATGGATGCGCCTCGACACACCCAAACCGTAAAGCGGGAATATCGAACTTAAGGCCCAGGAGTCACAATCAGACTACAAAAGACACCAATCCGGCCCGATGAACGCCTTTGGAGAATATGAAGGACATATTTTGGACTTGTAGCATTATTTTCATTAGTTTTACAGCTTTTTCTGTTTAAGCCCACAGAGCCACGCTGACAGATTTCTTCAGACTTCTAAAACATGGCTGAAACTCGTGCTTCAGCTAAGGAAACATCCAGCCATCCATCTATTTTCTTACCCACTATTCAAACTTAGTTTCCCCTTGGAGGTACTGAAGCCTATCTAAAAGGCGGGGTTCACAAGTCCATCACAGGGCTGAGGGGATATCAGTTTCCTACTCCGCTGACTATATAAGTAATGCAAACTAATTTAATCAATAGTCTTAAAACACTGTGGTTAAACCACTAACTCTCCGTGTCATCTCACCCACATGACAAAAATTGCCCAACAACAGTTTTCCAACTATGAAAAAGCTTTAAATATGGAAAACCGATGCAGTGTGCATGAAACTGAGCATCAATTCACAGTCATCCTGCAGTTTGTTTCAATGCAAGAAGAGCAAAGAAAAAATAGATTTCATGTTAAAGAGGCTTTTCACGCTTCTGACCTGAAGTCATGTCCTCAAAGCTGAGTCTGACTGGCAGCCTAAATTGCTCCTTTCTGTTATCCTGCGTTCTGCAGAGTTAAGCAGGGAAGAAAATTGTGTAAAACAAGCTTTAAGAAGAAGAAAATGGCTCCATTAGTGAGTGGATCTGGGAGGCAGAGCGAGGAAAAATAGGTCATTGTCAATAACACAACAAACTGCTTTCATCACACAGCATGTGTTCACATCGAGAAGTTACTCTTTGGATTTCAGTGAGAGCAACGGTGACAGATTCACAAACCACTAAGTGCTGTTTTTTTTTAAATTTTACACATCAATTGTTATTTTTCAGCTCACATAAAACTAACAACTGATTTTAATATGAAAAAATAGATTCATTTTTATTAGTAGAGCTATCAGCCATAACATTACTGACGGACAAAGTAAATTCACTGAGACCAGGAGCTGTGGGACAGCAGTATCCTTCAGTGGGACAAATGACCACCATACTAAAAAACCTCCCCAGGAACAGATCAAGGAACATGACAGTCAAGCCCAGACACAGGTAACTGCTTGGGCCCTTTGCTCATAACGAGGCTCTTACTCAGGGGCTGTACATAGTTTTAGTTTTAGCCAGGTGACAGTAACTGAAAGGTCTGATTAGGTCTGTTACGGATGTTTTCGTGGTCCCCCCTTTGCAGTTGGCTTCGACTAACTTTGTGTCTTCACTCACAGTGAGGAGAATCCAGCAGAATCATCTCTAGAACTGACCGAACGATTTCCCAGGAAAGGATCAGACATTTCTCCTACCTGCCCTGAAATCTTCACATCCTGCTGCTTTCAGAAAGCAACAAACATCTTTAAGGACTCGCTCACTGCTCACCATCTTTTTGAACTTCTGCCGTTGGGCAGACGATACAGGACATTAAGAACGCACATGACTAGACTTCAGAACATTTTTTGTAATATTTACATGTTTTATCTACCTTCTTATAAATTTCTTCTATTTTTATCTATACTATGAGGAGATCCTGTGTTGAGCAGCAGTTTCCTGTATAATTTATTGTACAACACAAATAAAGGAGCCTTAGATCTTGATTTGCGACAGGAGAATGCAGAGACCAAAAACAAGAAGAAAAAAAAAAAAAGACTTAAGAGATACAATATGCTGTAAACTTTGTTCTCACATCTTAAACTGTAATATGGCTTTAAGTCCCTCTCTTAAGGTGGCTCCTGCGTCTAAGTTTAGACTTAACGTTATATGTGTGATGTCGAGGAATCAGGTGGGAGCCAGCACAGAGATTCACCTCCAGTTAATGCACAAGCACACGCATATAGTGTTACAGGCTGTTACAAAGTTTTCAGTTTGTGAAAATGTATCCGAGAATCCATTAAAGTGAAGCTTTGCTCAAACAAGGAAGTGCAGCCATCAGCAGAGGTTTCATTGGAGCTCAGAAGTGCTGCGTGTTGTTCTTTCGATGAGCTGGGCTTTAACTGGAATGCGTCTGGTCACCGTTTCCTGCTTCAGCTCAGTTACAGGTGGGCCGTGAGCCACGATAAAGCCGCGGTGACTAGCGGAGGTTAGCTGGGGAAGTTTGGCGGTGACTGTGCCATTAAGCTGGGCAGCGGCGTTAAACTCTCAACCAGAGCAGATTCAGCAGTTTCACCGAACGGGAGTGTTTCTATGATGTCAAAACAACCAGAGGCATGTGAGTCGCCCTTGTTTCGCTGG
>NW_005187880.1:168118-191222 GCF_000239375.1 Pundamilia nyererei
GGGGGGACGGACGGACGGACCACTTGAGCCATTCCCTCCTTCTGTCAACACACCGCACTTCTCCCAGGACGGAGGGAAAATGCGGGCTGACACTGAACAGATGTGCTTTTGATATCACGTTTACAGCTCAAACAACTACTAATCTAATGTCGGATAAGACACTCGTATTAAGACACTGAATCTCTAAGAGGGCTTACATTACTTTGGACAAATACACCTCAAACTGATGGCGAGGTGAAAATCATGCCAGGGCACCATAAACCTGCAGGGGTTCAGAGAATGAACGTTCAAGCTCTGCAGCTAAAAAGACAGACACTTAACTCTATAGATGCATCACAAAACCACAGAGTGGAGCTTCTTGCAGCCCGTGGCCATGCACAACCTCCTTAATTTAGCTGCTTTTCATTTTACTGAAGGATAAATTTTCACTGAGTGTAGGAAACTGCCGGAAAGCAGCAGGAAGCATCTTAAACACTTTCCTTAGGGGAGAAAAAGTCATACAGTTAATCCTGTACGAAACAAAGTTTACCAAGCTTAACTCTCTTATTCACGCAACCCTTACACACAAAGTAGAGACTAATTACAGTTTTCAGATCATTAAAATGAATCTGGAACATTACTCGTTTAAAATTACTTGCTTTTTCTCCAATTTAAACATATGCTGGAAACAACTGGGGATTTAGTGTCTTGCTTATCAGCTTCAACATGTGGGCAGGAATTAAAACCACCATCCCCAAGAATGATAGCCAACCCTACTTCCCTAAGCTACGGACACCCACAACACAAACACTCGGCAGCATCAACACGGTTTGAGGAAACACAACGTCCTCTTTATTTGCATTTCTTTTTTCCAATGAATCACATACATGTTTTAATTCCTGCAATTTTACAATAAAGTTAAACGTTAAAGGAAAATTTGAAAAAGATTGGCAGAGGACAGCCTGCTTTAAAACATCCATGGGAATTGATAGAACGTCAACCGAGAGCTAATTATTTAATCAGGTTTCTGGCGTGATGTCAGGTGTCCAGCGTGTTGAATGTCACCTCTGGTCACAATGAAAAAAAAAAAAAAAAAAGTGTGTATTCCCTGACTGGCTGGTGAGTTCGTTCCTGGAATTTGTCAGCAGTCGCTAGGTAAAACTAACCGGAAAGAAGGCGGTGCACCAACAAAACTCGTTGTGGTTTCTTTGGTTGCTAGGAAATTGCTGTAGTTTATGCAGACTTGTTTGAAAACACTATTTGCTATACTACTAGTAGTAGTACAAGTTGGTCCAAGTGCTAACGCAAACACATCTGAAAATATTTCACTTTTTATCTTTAATCTGTTGCACTTTCAATAGCAACCAGCGTGTAACAAGTGAGAGTTTATAGACAAGTCCAGGCATGTATTCCTTGCAAACTGTGGGCAGCTGTGGCAGACTGAAAGCAACAAAAGCAGTTGTAGGATTTCGGCCAGCTGATCGCAGATACACATAGGTGCCAGGGGTTCACTGACTAGTCCTGAGCCTTTTGTGACTGGGACACACCTAGTTGGGAGTGGCTGGAGCTTAAGTGGTATAAGGTTGGTGGTTCCTTTCATCGCCGCTCCAGTCCCCAGTTTAAATGCCTTGCATACCTAAATATCCGTGGGCAAGATACTGAACCGCAAGTATGAATGTGTGTGAATGTCAGATAGAAAGCACTTAGAAAAAATGCCTGTGTGAGTGGGGCGTGTTATAAATGTTGTATAAAGTGCTTTTCATGCTCAAGTAGAGCAGAAAACCATTAGATAAGAACCAGTCCATCCATCAACTTCAGCAATCAACTATCCAGCAATTGCAATTAACCTGGCAAACACTCGCCAACCGGTCAGTGAATGCTCATTTTTCCCCTCACAACTGGTGGATGGCAGATGCGCCATGCACATGTGGTCTGGCCCTTTTTCACTCGACTCTGCCACCATGATTGTCACACAGCCAAGTGGCGGTCAAGTTAACAGTCACGTGTCTGCAAAACCTCAAAATACGCAACCTTGCAAATTAATGCACAGAATCAGTAGGTGAGGGAGATTTTAGAGCTTCTTTGCGAGCTAGTGAGGAGTCAGTTTGGTTGTTGTTGTTAGCAAAGGGTTAAACAACTCTTTCCAAATCTTACAAAAACGTTCATGACAACTATGGAAGGTAACTACTTTCAATAAAACTTGGTTATCAGATAGACAATTTATCATTGGCACATCTAAAGCACATCCATCTTTTATTGCAAGTAGATCCTATAGCACAGGCCTGATCTCTTGCAAATCTTATAAGAATGAAGCTGCCTTACACGGTAATTACAACAAATGAGGCTCCAGTATTTTACAAGCTAACAATGATGTATTAATGCAGCTTCACAGGAATCCCGTGTACAAAGTATTGCCTGTTCCTACATTCAGCACACACAGTGAAAGATACTCGAATCCAGAATCCTCGTTTCCAGCAGTTTCTCTTTTAATCTGCGTTTTGTTGCTGGAAGAAGATCTGCCCCTTTAGCTGCTAAATGCTATGTTTATCAGCTGGTTTATAACAGCTTGTTTGGTGCCAGTACAGTTGGATGATCAGAGCTTTTTCCACTGCAAATGGCACCACCTGACATTCACATCTCAGCCGGAAGGCTGAACCTCTCCATCCTGTCTGCAGAGAGGTCTCACTGTCTCCTCTCAGTCATACATCCAATTGAGTGGGTCTGTGACCTCCCCCAAGTGGTTCAACTACCTCCACTGACTCCTCTCAGTGTGGAGTGGCAGCTGAAACACACAGAGGTTCACACATAATACTAAATTCCTCATTGTGCCGTGGCACGAGGCCAGGCAGGCAGCAGAGAAATGAGATTTCAGCTGCTCATTTTCTGTCCTGTGCTCAGAGACTGACTGTAGAAGAAGAAAAAAAAAAGATCAAGTGGTTAACGAACAGCTCACATCTCTGTTCTCCAACACCAGAGATGTGTGAGTGCTAATCTTTATTTTGAGATCACAACCCAATAATGCCAGATCATCCCTCATTAAATCGCAATGAACAAAGCTTTTTTTTCATGATGCAAGTGTGTGCAGGAAAACCACAACAGCTCGACTGTTTGGCTTATTGCAATAAAATGCTGGGAAAAGCATAGACATCTGCCATTTACCCTCTATGTGAGAAATCCACTGGCTCAAGCTCAAGATGGAGATAAAAATCAAAACTAGTGACAAGAATCAAAGCTCTGAGCTGCTCCTTTAGTTCAGCTTGAGATCAGATGCCTTTGACTCATATGCATATACTGGATTTTCCATGTATGCATGCAGCCAGTACATGTTGCTCTACCGGATTTTTGCTACAAATTGACAGCAAACAGCCACACACGACTAGAGCCACCTGTCTTTGCTCCTCCCAACAGTGTCATATGACACTGCATAAAGGGTGAACATGTTCCTTTAGCTATAGGATCTGTGAGGCGCACTGTAAGGGTTACATGAAGACTACCAAAATCCTTTTTGTTGCAGAAATTTACTGATAATGTTTTTTAGTCTACTCTTTCATCTTTATATTGATTCTTCCACTAAAAGAGGTGATATGAAGCAAAGAGGTCAAGCAGACACGTTACTGCACAGGACTGACCAAACTGTCTCAGTTTCATGGTGTATACGTGCCACAGCTGTGTGCACAAACCCTTTGAGTTTACCTTCAAATGAAGTGGTTTAGATAATCTGGAAACAGCAGCTTAGAGACCAAAAGGATTCACAGATTCAAAGCGAATGTGCACAGGTCCGTATCTGCGTGGTATGCAGACATGACTGCTGCGCATATTCATAAAATACACAAAATTTAATACTTTGCATGAACTACAAGATGTCTTTTTTCCAGTAAAGTGGCTCTACTGACAGTAACTCCAGCTGGCACGACAACGCGCGCACACATAGGGGAAGTGTAGCCAAGGGTGAGACAAATTACACCCTCTTTAACTCCGTGTGTATCTGTGTGTGTGTCTGTGCGTGTTCCTGCCGTGGGGAAACTCCTAAACAAGTTCTCCAACTCTGTTTTTTTTTTGTTTTTTTTTTTGCACTTTGTGGTAGGGTGAGCCTGTAGCAAAGCATCGTGGGAAGAAGGGGCAATCCTCAAGGCCGCACATCAGTTGAATAGGAGCTGACTGGTTGACAACACACAGAGAGACACACCAACGTGCACGCACAAAAAAAACTTGAGAGGAATGGGTTTGGAATATATGAGCTTCTGTATAGTCAATTAGAAATGTTAGTGTGTGTGTTTCAGCAGACGCAGTATGAAGGAATGTTTACCCCCAGGCCAGCATGTAAGAGTTCCACCAGTGAGAACCGCCTCATACCCTCAGTATGTGGGACACACAAACACACTGAAGACAGTGTTTGAAGCGTGCGTGTGCATGTGGCACTTATTTCTCCAGAGAGCGCCTTCAACAAACCTACTTTCATTCTCATACACTTGTAAACCACTCAGCAGACACACACATGCAGAGGAAGCATGCAGATAAATCTGAGTGCTATCACACACACGTAAACACAAACACATGCAAACGGTTAAGATGGAAAGCGAGACGATGTCCTTGATGGTGCCGTTCGATACTGTGCCCTCATGCGGGCTGACTTTGATATGCGTGTGCCCGCAAAGCTTTGCTGATATTTGCAGATGTAACACGGATCCTCCGGGCTTGAGGAATCTTTTGAGTTTGGAAAAGAGATGGCTGTTGGTTTAACTAAAGGCTGCCTTTGACATACTTTACAGGATGTCCTGCAGCTAGCAGAGGCGCACTGTACCGTCCACTGAGACTGACCGGCTGTCGTTTAGATATATTGTAGTTTAATAGCTGGACCACACCATAAGACTGCTCACTATGTGTTTTACACTGAATACATATAAAGAAATCCTGCTAAACTGCTCCATGTGCATGTACATTAGACCTGCCTTCGTCTAAACAAAGCCATTACCTGTTTTTTAACATGCTGGACGTCGCCAGCTCTGATCACTTGCTCGCACCGTCGACTCAGGCCAACCTTTGACAATAACTTCTCTTTAAAACAAAGATGTGCCCGGTGCTGAACATGTGTAGCTGGAACAAATCTGCCTGTTTGCTTTTTGTTTTCGTAACAGTACAATTTGTCTAAAGATTTTGAAGAAGGAGGGCACTGCAATCGGGAGGGGGGGTGCTCAGTGGTTCCAAAGCAAACAACAGGCACCCTGCGCCTTTATAATTCATGCGCGGCTAGAGTAAACAGGAACAACACACATTCAAAGTCACATTCTGAAGCCGGGCTGGTTGATATACTGTTAGATTTTACGCTAACAGTAATGACACCCTGTAGCTTTTATTATCCAGCTTCTGCACATTGTTAGCAAAGCTAAATGAACCTGCTTCTCCAGTTGTTTAAAGCACACCACGATATGGATTCCACATTCTCTCTCTGATCCACACGCTAGATACGGGAAAGGAAAGCCCAGCTAAATTCTCCAAAGGCCGGCTATAAAACTGGGTGCAAACCAAGAAGTGATAAAGCAAAGGCGGCTGTTAAGGCTGAGTCACCCATGAAGCACTAGCTGACTACTTCTTTTCACTCTCTTTGCATTTATTCATTAGTAATTATTAATCTCTGGCTCTCTTTCACAGTGTGTCTTTTGTTACGTCTCCCTCCCGTCATCTCCAACCAGTCGCAGCAGATGGCCCCGCCCCTCCCTGAGCCTGGTTCTGCTGGACGTTTCTTCCTGTTAAAAGGGAGTTTTCCCTTCCCACTGTCACCAAGTGCTTGCTCATAGGGGGTCGTCTGATTGTTGGGGGTTTTCCCTCCATTATTGTAGGGCCTTTTCCTTACAGTATAAAGCACCTTGAGGGGACCGTTGTTCTGATTTGGAGCTGTGTCTACAAATCGGGCAAGTAGACTGAAGAATCCAGCAACAGCATGAACCTCTTTTGGCAAATCCATCGCAATGTTCAGGGATTTATGGGTTATTAACTTGTTAGTTGAACGTCCAGTAAATGCTGAAATGTTTCCGATTTCCTTTTGATGTAAGTATTTTCTGGCAACCACGTCCCCCAAACTCCGTAGAGGGATTATGGGAGTACGAGGTGCTTTTGATCCTTGCTGACAATATTACAGCCAAGAAGCACCAAAGCAAACTGGACTCCATGAATATCATTAAGGGTTTTATGCTTTTATGCTCTCCGAAAACGAAATGGGGACAAAAAGACTAATTGCCTTATTCCTGAAATAAACCAACACTTGGGCTTTTCAAACTTTTAGCCAGTCGATCTGCCAAAGCACTTCCTGGGAATTCCCCAAACCATTAAATATAGTACAGTAGATGAAATAAGAGCGCTTATGTAACAAATTTTTATTTATTCATTATAGTCTGTTTCTTTCATTGAGATCTGGTATTTGGGGAATTTGTGAGAAATTCAGCTGTTCTTATGATCAGTTATAACAGGACTTTTACATCAGTATTGAATACCGGAGATGCCACAATCGAGCAGGATGGCTTGGTTAACAAACCAAAGATTTAGCCATTGGTGTAGATGTTAATACACTAAACTTTCTTTTGGCTCATCCCTCAGTTCCCAAGAGGCAAAGATTTTACATCTTCCTGACGCGCCCATTGCTTCTTACCCCCAAACCTTGAACCCTACTTGAGGTTGGTTGGTGTCTCCTACTGGAGTCAAACTGCGGATTTCTTAAACGCAAATGTTAACCACTACACAACAAAGCCCTTATTAGACAGTATTTAGAAAAAAAAAGTCAACACCAAATATTATGGATGGGAAGTTAATTTTATTTAATTTTATTCTAAATTCTGTTGTTGGCTTTGATCCATTATCAAAACAGTAATTCTGTTTCCTGCATGACACTGTTGTTGTGTCTTGCTTTTATAAAATTCTGAGTGGTTGACCTTGCAGGAAAGACTATTTGGGTCAACAAGATCAATTTAGAAGAAGTACAACATGCATAAACGCTCATTCGCTTTTCCCATTGATTATGTAAAATTTTCCAGGTTGGTTCTGCCTGGACCACCCAAGTCTGCACCAAACAGACTTTTAGTGGTAAAACCTGCATCTGCCCTTGAAAGATGGCCTTTGCGGCTTTTAATTAAAAAAAAGAAAAAAAGAAAAAGAAAAAAGTCAAAAGTCACCTTCAATCCCTAGTTAATAAAGTCAAAAAAAGAAAAAACAATCTCAAACATGGTGTAGAATGTGCAGGCCCCCTGCTGTTTCAGTTCTGACTGACGATGTTCTGCTCTCAAGGTCCCTCCACCTTGAGAGCAGAACATCAGTGTCAGCGACCTATCAGTCTGGACATTGACTGGACCATTACAACACCTTCATTCTTTTGATTTTAAGCCATTCTGTTACAGGTTTTCTGCTGTGCTTTAGCTGTCAGACAGATGGCCTCACATTTGAACCTAGAATATTTTGGTATTCTAGCAGTCAAAGGAGCTTGCAAAGAAAAGCGTCTGGACTTCTTTAAGTTGCTTGAAGACGTTTCACCTCTCATCCGAGAAGCTTCTTCAGTTCTAAGGTCAAATGGTGGAGAGTCCCAGATATAAACCTAGCGGGAGTTTCCCCCCACAGAGGCACAAAAGGACCCCCTGATGATCCTCTAATCACCTGAGCCAAGGTGTGAAACTGGGTGTGGGTCCCAATCAGCCAGAGTTTCGGGTGTGTTCATTGTGAAACCTGGCCCCACCTTGTCATGCGAATTCCTGAGGTCAGATGGCCCAGGATGTGAGTGGGCGTTAAGGCGTCTGGGAAGGGATCTCAAAACTGGATTATAGATGGCAGAGAGTTGGTGTCGTAAACCACCGCCTCTGTTCAAAGATGGTCGCTCACAGTGGACATAGATGGCTTTTCACTCCTCTTTCAAATCTGTCCTCTCTGTCCAAAATGTGAACATTGGCATCCTCGAAAGAGTGTCCTTTATCCTTAAGATGCAGATGGACTGCTGAGTCTTGTCCTGTGGAGGTGGCTCTTCTGTGTTGTGCCATGCGCTTGTGAAGTGGCTGTTTGGTCTCTCCAATGTAGAGGTCTGAACATTCCTCGCTGCACTGTACAGCATACACCACATTGTTAAGTTAGTGTTTTGTCTTTCGGGTGAACCAGTTTCTGTCTGAGTGTGTTTGCTGGGTCTGAAATACACTGGGATGTCATGCTTGGAGAAAACTCTCCTGAGTTTTTCTGATACACCGGCTACATAGGGGATGACAATGTTGTTGCGTCTGTCCTTCTTATCCTCCCTCGCTGGTGTCTGGTCTTCTTTTCTGTGCCTCTTTGCTGACTTTAAGAACGCCCATTTAGGATAGCCGCACGTTTTGAGTGCTTCCTTTACATGTGTGTGTTCCTTCTTTTTTCCTTCAGGTGGGGGTCACTCCCACTAGGTTTATATCTGGGACTCTCCACCATTTGACCTTAGAACTGAAGAAGCTTCTCGGATGAGAGGGGAAACGTCTTCAAGCAACTTAAAGAAGTCCAGACGCTTTTCTTTGCAAGCTCCTTTGACTACGATGACCTGGATGACTGAGAACCTTCACAGACCTATTCTAGCAGTTCATGGTCAAGTCGATGACTTCGAGGTGCCCGGGTCCAGTGTGGACTTGTGTGCACCAAATGTGGTGCTGTGCATCATGGCCAAACACCTACACTTTGGTCTCGTCCATCCAAAGAACATTATTCCAAAATTCTTGTGGTTTGTTCAGATGCAGCTTTATAAACTGGTAGCAATGCTGTCATGTTCTTTTGAGAGAGAAGCAGCTGTGGAACTGTTTCCGTGAGCACTGCACGATCTTTGGGGTGAATTTGATGGGACGTCCACTCCCGGAAGCATCGACCAGTAGAAGGATGAACTTTGGATTGTTTGGAAATTGCCTTATAACCTTTTATTATGATGCTTCTCTAAGATCACTGATGACTTTTTTCCTTCTTGGCACTTTGTTAAAACAAACCTGAATTCTCCAGAGCTGCAAACTGTAGTAATGGTGTGCGTACTATAGTACATCCTTCTGCACTTTGGCTTCTGCATTTTGATTTGCTTCTACATTTTGATTTGCTTCTACATTTTGATTTGCTTCTACATTTTGATTTGCTTCTACATTTTGGCTTAATTTTTGTTAAATAAATAAATAAAAGTGTCATATGTCATGTTTGTAGTTCTACTGAAGATTTATTCACCTCATTTTAAGAGCTTCTGAGCGTAAGATGAGTTTTTATTATTATTTACTGATATGTATATATACTTACCATGACTTCAGCTATGTATATTAAGGATGAAACAAAGAAACCAATTCCATGACTAACTGCATGACACAGATAACCTTCCCAGCATGCCAGCTATATCTAAATACAACATGAAGTGAAATTCAAACACAGCGAGAGCAGGATGGAAATAGAGAAGGGAAAGATGGATAGACAGAGAGACCACCCACCACGCCAGTAATTGATTGCTGTGTCAACTGCGTTTGACATCACTGCTCTTTAGAAGCAGGATCAGAGCATCGTGCACATGTACCCAGGCACACTAACAGAATACCCAGGGGTACACGGAGCAGGACAGGCATGACTAATCAATCCTCTTCGCAGCAGGAGTCGACAGGCTGATGAGGGGATTAAAGAGCTACCCCCCTTAAGACTCAAGATTCATCTCTAGCAGCACTGTTACACATCCACACCTCATGAAATCATACATGAGAAACATGCACATGGCTTCTTACTGTTACTTCCCCCAACTACTCCTTTAAGAAAAATTAGCCAACCACAGCCAAGGAGATGCGCACACACCTTCCTGAGAGTGCGTTTGTCGAGAGTAGGAACATTTAAAGTTTGCTGATAAGGTGAAAATTGAGAAAGAGACAGTCATTATTGGTTTTATGCAAAAATCAATAAGCCAACAGACAGAGCCCCACATCTGCTGTGTCACAATTTAAACTGTTTACGAAAAAAACAAAGCATCATAGCTCAGAACACGTCCAAAAGCAATTCAAATCCATCATAGGAACTGAAGCTGTAATTAAAAAACAGCCAACAAGATCACTCAACGAGAAGAGGATTTAGACAGTGAAACGCTTAAAATAACTAATAAATTGCTGATTGTTTTAGCAGCACATCAGGGTGGCATTTCCCAGCTTTACTCACAGCAGAGCAGAACGGGGCGTTTCACCTTTTTCTTCTCTAAACCAATGTGATGGAAAGAAATCCTGATCCCAGGCGCACACAATGCTACAAGCAGAAAGAAGTCCCAGTCTTCCCAGTAAAGAGGCTGTTATTACAAATAAATTAAATTACTTGAGGAACTTAAATAAGACCTATGTTCATTTCAATATTTTTACCTTTCATCTCTAACAGTGTTTGCATGAGTTACACTAAAAAAAATGATTTGTCTTTATTCGTCCCTCGCTCTCCTGCTTTTTGCAAACATTCTTCTGATTGGCTGACCTTGGCAAACAGAAGGTAGGTGGGGCTTCTCCACTCAAGGACAGACCCATGTGCTGGAGATGATACACACTCTCTGACATCACACAGAGCAGAGAACAGAAAAGCACTTGGTACCCGAAAGCTTTTTATGGACAAGCACAAACATTTCTGCAGTGTAACAATAATGGAAACCACAATAGGACCACTCTAAAAAGATTATTTAATGTTTTCTTCTCATTACTGATTTGGTCCTTTCATTCATTTGAAACATTATACGAGATGAGACATAGTGTGGCAACAAAGAAGAAGAACACTGTGGAAAACACTCACGGATCTCAGAGACCTTCACAGTCACAGGGTTGGATGTCTTCTCCGCTGTCATGTACCACCTCCGTCCTTCTATATTGATGAACGTTCGGATGCGGCAGGTGTAGTTCCCTCCGTTTTCAATGGTCACCCCCCTCACCCCCAACCTGTAGTCGCCGGTTTCTGTTCGCTCCAGGCTCGCCTCCCCCTTTTTTCCTTGCGCTCCGCTGGAGGATGTGTTTGAGATCACCACCCCGCTGCGATCCATGGTGATGATTTCACGGCCGTCGGCCAGCCAGGACACTTCCAGGGAGAGGGCGGGCAGGTTGTCGGTGGTGACGCCGCACATCAGGGTCAGCGAGTTGCCAGGAGAGAGGACGAGAGAGGTGGAGGAGGGAGAGGAGGAGGGTGAGGCCTTCACGTTGAGGGAACGACCTTGAGAGGACAGACATGGCGTCAGTCAATGAATCCTAAGAAAACACTGCATGAAGACAATAAAATGCTTCAAGTCTCTGTCCTCGCACTGACCCAACCCACCAAAAAACACATCTCATGACTCTTTTTATGAATTGAGACTTCATGTACTGAAGCATAATGAGCATTTTCATGTTAACAATTAGTCAGAGAAAACAGGAAAAGGCACAGATTCTGTCAAATGAGGTGTTTCCTACACCCACACATCTACTCAGGTAGCATTGTTTTTTCATAGATCAACGATGCGATTGATCGATTAGTTTTCCTCCAACAGCTGGATGACTAATTTGTGAAGATCGGCTTTCATGTGTCACTACACTGAGCTCGCCGATGCTGCAGGGCAGAACAACCGTCTGCAACTGCACGTCAAGGTGGTAATGTGAGCCGGGGCAACTCGCAGGAGAGGCAGCTAATTAATGCGCAGTTATTTCTTTAAAGAGTACGCATAGTATTATTCCTTTAAGTAAACAAGGTGCTCATGCCTGCATGCCCACCAATCAAACTGTGGGAAACACTTCCTTTATGTACACAAACCAGCTGGGCGGTGACAGCACACGTAAGCACAAAGTCCCATTCAAAGCCAAAAACACTACACCTGTGACTCATTTAGCACGACAGATATATGAATAAGCAAATTGGCCAACTGGCTGATTCTAATCTTACCGAAAGCGGGAAGTGCTATTATAGTTCGGGATAAAACAGGATGTAACAGCACAGTCTGTACATCCTCGTCATATCAGTCATGAGATAACAAAAAAACATTTAGAGCAGTGCATGGGTGTATGCAATTGCTCCTACAGCATTGTTACGCAGAGGTGCTCAAGAAACCTTCCTGCAGGTCTCTCTACTAATAAAAAAAAAAAAAAAAAGGGGGGGGGGGGTTTAGCCAATTACAAATGGCTGTCAGCCTACTTCTCCTTCTCCTTTTTCTAGAAAATGTATCTTTAAACCCAAAGATTGGATCGGGCTTGTAAATATCATCTCCAGTGACAACATAAACAGCAGTATGGGGGAGAGAAAAAAGTCTGTATGGTGTCTGGAAACGGACAAAAGAGACAAAGCTCACTCTGTTTGACTTTTCTCATCCTCTTTACTCAAGTCAGTAAGTCAATATAAAGAGACTGGGACACAATGGACCTGAGACCGAGACCTGTTTGTGTGTCTGTGTGCGTGTGTGTGCACTGCTCATCACTGGTTTCATTACAAACCCCTTAAGAGGATATGGTAACCTGGAAAGATATAAGATATGGTGACCAGAGCAACCACACAGATGAGCGTGAGAGACAGACAGAGAAAGTGTGTGTGTCTGAGTGTGTGTCTGTGCACATAGGGGCCTCTATGGTCAGCCAATGAGGGTCGTGAACCTCCTGGGAGAGAGCGAGGCAGGCAGAGAGAATGAAAAGACGAGCGGTTCACAGAGGAGGAGATTCCTTTAAAATGAAGACAGCCACACAACAGAGGCAGAACTCTCCCATGTCCCCTCCCTCCCCGCCCCTCTCATCCTTGACTTTCTTCCAATTTCACTCCGGGCATTGTCGCAAGCTGCTTGCACACAGGGAATCGTGGGGATCCTCTCTACACTTTGCTGAGCATTGTGTCCCGAGACGACCGCTGCTGCAAACTGCCGTTAAACATCCAACAGCAGCTCACAGATCTGCACATTAAGTATGCATATACTAAATATCTTTTATCCCAAATCAGGAAGCAGATTTGAGGATTATGTACTGATCCCTCCCCTGCTGGGGATGTGCAGAGAACCTGTGCGCGCAGACTCACGTGGAAGCGGCGCACTGCACTGCTACTGATGACCCTCGGCTTTTTTTCAAAGGATCTTTTGAAGCCTGAATAACCACCGGCCAGCTTCCTTTTCAATTATCCCAGAAAAGATATTTAAATTTTGTCCAAGGGAAGGACAAACGCACGAAGCTGAGGCCGGGCAGCAAATCACTAACCGCTGTGGCTGAAAAAAGGAGACCAAAAAAAAAAGGAGTTGAGTAAGTAATAAGTAAGCAGATTTAGTGTTAAGAATCATTCACTTCAATCATTTCACCTCAGAAACAGCTCAGAGTTGCGAGGACTGTTAAAAAAATTAGTTGCCCATAATTGGTTGATAAACCTGAATAGACTTCACACAGCTCAGTGTATAAAGCCCCATAATGCGTTTATATCACAGGCGTCAAACATAAGGCCCGGGGGCCAAAATTGGTCCCTGGAGCAAAGACTTCAATCCGGCCACTGGAGCACTTTGGATAAATTTCAGACTTTATCAACGGGAAAAGCTTTAAAACAAGTAAAGAGCTCCTCCATGCCCACTCATTCATTCTTATTAAACCAGTAATAAACAGTTCAATAACAGCGATGAGCTGTCAGAGCTGCATCTTTAACGTTACACATTTATTTCTCATAATTTATAGCCAAAGAGTTGTGGCGACAGATTTCTTTAATTTGGTTTCTGGGTCAGTCCACTCAAAGTCAAAGTGAGCTGTATGTGGCCCACAGTGTTTGGCATCCCTGATTTATTTATTGATTATATCGTTCCATCTGAACAGTAGTAGTCCCCACCACTTGGATAAAAATCAAGTTCCCATTTAAAGGTTTAATGTTCGGTTCTTTAAAGACTGCATGAAGAAATCTGATAAACTGTTCACTTGTGTGGCCCTCTTTTAATTAACTGCTACTCTCCGACAGCTGTTCGATATAACGATATATATCGGATAACGATATAAAAACGTCTATTGTTTCATTTTACGCTATCGTTTGTTTCGTGGTGTCGCAAAAATAAACTGTTTACGGCAACATTTTTTCATCATTTTGACGGTCACTGTAGTGGCTATATTCATTCCTTAAAGTTCTCTCTTTCTCTTATATGTAATAAAACCACACTACAGACGGACAAGCGCCTGTTTTTATGCGTTGTCGTTAGCAACAAGGACGGTAAAACCATTGCGTGTCCGCTTGCTTATTTCCCACATAAACCTTTCACAATAAAGCTCAAGATCCTGTTGAGACTTTTCAAAATAAACTGAATCACATGAAAGAGTATGCAGAGTATTTACGGATAAGAATTAAAAAAGAGCCGTCAGGTGCTAAAAAAATAAACCTTAGACTCAAACGTTAGAACGGGCTTTTCCCCGCAGCACGCCGTGTAATAAATACTCACAAAGAAAACGGCGGCTGTTACAACTTATGTCTAAAAATGTATCGTTTCATTCATCGGTTAAAACACTCGACTCCAGCTACATGACAAACACTTCACGCAAGACGAGCTGCCCGAGATTCACAGCACTTACAGAAAATGTTACATTTTTGTGATTTATATCGTTATTGGACGACAGAATTCTTATATCGGGATATGAGATTTTGGTCACATCGCACAGCCCTAGGCATGATTCTATAGTTTTTCGGTAATGTGAATTAAAGCAGACCACGCAGGTCAGAGTCACAAGTCTGTGTCAACAGCAATAAGCTCGAGCATTAGTGCGGTATGCCTGGGTCGCATGCAAGCTGCCTGTGTGTGTGGACTGCTGGAGACAAAGAAATGCATGTTGTCCAGAAA
Organism: Pundamilia nyererei; assembly: GCF_000239375.1. Lineage (NCBI taxonomy): Eukaryota > Metazoa > Chordata > Actinopteri > Cichliformes > Cichlidae > Pundamilia > Pundamilia nyererei. The sequence goes on from NW_005187880.1 coordinate 182,868, forward strand.
CATCTTATTTTGAAGTCTTTAAACATGTAGAAATATATGTTACTGTATCTCATTAGTTAAGCCTCTTCTTGTTTTCACTGCTGCCACAGAAGATCATCTGCCTCCATCTCCAACTATCCCTTGTGGTCCCATCCAAACTATTCAACCTGCCTCCTCCAGCTTCACCACCTGTCCTTTATTTCAGTTGCACCATCTCACCTGCATCTTTTAAACCTTCGCTCTTGCATCTGATATTGATAAGCATCATATCTGTCTGAATAAACCTCTCTGTTAAAATTAGCGTTCACTTGATCTATCACTCCTCAACATTATGCAATCCCAGTCGAGCCAACATTGTCACATCCTGGCTCCAAAGTCAGAGAGATGCAGACTGAAGCCAGGAATGATTAAATGTGACAAAATTATGAAAGTAAGAAAAACAAAAAAGAGAAAACCACGAAGTGTGAACGTCGGTATTATTAGCAGTGAGGGTGTATGGATGGATGCGTGAACAGTGTAGTGGGAAATACTGAGAGGCACACAGCAATGACGAAGCTGAAGACACGCTCTCAAAGGTCTGAGGAAGGGTGTGGTTTACATCTTAGAAGCACAGCCTGGCTTTTCTGTGACTTTTGGCCGGGTTAGGAGACAATCCACCAGAGCGAGGCTGCAGGCCCTGAATGCGTCAGCCCCGAGGTTCAGCTGTTAGCGATCCTGAGTCACATTTACAACCTCAGCCTGAAACAGGGGAACACATCGGTTTTATGGAAACCGTCCCGTCTGGTTCCTGTACCATCACAGCTTAACGGTTATTAACTAATTGCCTTCACATCACATGTGACGGAGGTGACGCCGAGACCAGTCTTGACCTGCTGCAGTTTGCATACAGACTGAATGTGAGACACTACATGCTGCAGACAGCTGCACGGTGAGGATCGCCTCCTTTGATTCCTCGAGAGCGTTTAGAGAGAGAAGCTACAGGAAATGTCAGTAAACACACATCCACCATCTCCACAGTCCCGTGCATTACTCTGTGCAGCACTGGAGCTCCACAGGGAACTGCGCTGTCTCCCTTTGTGCCCACCTCACATGAGCCACCCACAAACACAATGCCGCGCACCATCTGATCAGCCAATCAGACTAAATGAAGTAATAAGGAAGGCCGTCTCTGTCTGTGAGAGGAGGTCAGCGAACAATCGTGTAAAATCCTGACCGCCCTCTTCACCACTTACTGCACAGGCAGCAGAGCATCTTCTCTAACAGAGTGATTCAGCTCCACTGGCAGAAGGACAGATACAGGACATCTTTCATAACACATTTCAAAGTCTGTTTATTTATACAGCACCAAAGCACAACAACAGTCGCCTCAAGGCAGTTTATAATGTAAGAAAAAGACCAATAAGACAGAAAACCCCAACTGTGAGCAAGCACTTGACAACAGTGGGAAGGAAAAACTCCCTTTTAACAGGAAGTGACCTCCTTCAGAACCAGGCTCAGCTAGGGGCAGCATGCATCCACTACAGTGAAATGCAATGCATCTGTCTGGCAAAAGCATGTTTTAGGGTTTTTTTCTATAGTTAGTTTAACCAAAACAGTGAAACTCTTACCTGTAGGAGTAACTGCAACAGTTCCCATCTCTTTGGTACTCTCCACGATTTTTATCCAATTTCCTCCACTTTCGTGCGTCCACTCCGTCCCGTTGCATTCATAATTCCCCTCATCGGACGTCGTCATTCTGGAAATCACCAGTTCAAACACTCCATTCCTGCCAGGGACCAATCGGATGCCTCCTTCTGCATAACGCCGGGCAAACCTGGACCCCGTGACCACATCCCCCTGAGGACCAAACGTCAAAATCTCCTCTGACGTCGTCCCCTTCTTCACCGACCAGGTGACAGACAGGTAGGTGGGGTGGATGAGCTCCCGGGTGACGTTGCAGGAGAGAGTTAGGTCACTTCCCTCTGAGATGACTGGGGGTGGGGTCTTGGGGGAGACCTTGAGGGTGTTGGGAATGACTGACGGGAAAACAAACCAAAAGAAAATGTTTTGAGTGAATTAATCACACAGCAACAAACTGGGAGGTGCTGGAAATTATCCACACATGCTGCCCCCCCCAACACACACACACACACACACATACACACACCATTTATCACAAGGAAATATAGGATGTATATTTAGAATTAACTTTCTGTTAAATATTTTTCACCCACATCTTTTTTTATATTTCACATCTTCTGCTCTGGCTGCCAGGATACGTTCAAGAACCCTAACAGATGTTTTTTCCTTTTTCAAACCACAGTTGAGTGTTTCCAGATTACATTTAAGGAAATGCAAGCCCTATTTTCATCAATGCGCTCCCCGGTTTACCTGCAAGTGTCAAAAACCTGCTTGAACACAACAACCCAATAAAACTTGGACTACAACCAGACAGAACAAACAGAAACCAGAAAGCTTTGTGCACCAATCATCTTTCCCTTTGCCTACAGATTCATAAACAGATACACGATTCCTCATACGGCAGCTAATCGGCAGCATATCTGCATTTTCCTTCACTTGTCTTCATCGTCTATCACTTGAGGCCTATTTGTGTGTCGCTGTGAGCGAAAAGGTCTTGTTTACTTCGAGGATCTGTTTAAACTAATTCCCAGGTTTAAAAAGCAGCGTATTTGAGCGGGAAATTGTAGGTAAAACGATGACATAATAGCTCAAGGCAAGCAAAGGCTTTTCCCTGTTGTCTGATATTAGACGGTTTGCAGGTGCATATGATAAAAAATGAACAATTCAACATTTAGCATCTATTTATTGGGTGGAGTGACAGAATCTTAATCTTACTTCAGTGTCACACCTTTGTTTACCACACCTCAAAGCGGCCCGTCTGTCAGGTCATCCGGCTTAAACTCAAAGGCAAAAGCAGGGCTAGTGTAAACTCCTAGTGATTCATGTAATCCAACATAATATTTCGCATACACTCGTGCCAAGGTCATTGGTTGAAGGACAAACAAACAGACGCAGATAAAGCTGCAAAAAAAAACCTCAACACGCCCAGAGGAGTGCTTCTGAAGGTCACCGTCTTAACCAAGTAAACTCTCAACACTCTCACGCAACCACTTTCACCTCCACTCTTTCATCTCAGGCTCGTTTACGTATTAAAAATGAAACTAAACGTGTCATCCAGAAGGTCTTTACAGAGCAGCTTTCACCGCTCATTCCTTTCTTGTTATGACACACGAAGGAGGATGATGAGTCACTGCTGGAGAGAAAAAAATAAAATAAAGTGAAAGGCCTATAACTCCTGGGTTTCCTGATGGGAGCATGGCTTTGCTTTTAAATGCATGCACGGCGAGAGCTATGAAAATAAGTTTTTACCTCTGCTCCTCGCAACGGGAAGAGTGCGGGGAAAAGACAGATGCTGAGATGCAGTGAAGACACGGGGGGTTAATAACAAAGCTGAGAGGCAATATCAGGGTGGGGTTGGCGTGTCTGCGAAGCAAAAATTACAGGCTCTGTTTTATCATCGCAATCAAGTCATTTGAATTTTGTATATTAAAAAAAAGAGAAAAAAAAGAAAGAAATCTGTGCTCTGTGTATGTTTGTGTGCACACATTACCATTCCTCACACTTTAAAGCAACAGTAGCTCCAAACCCTGAGATTTATCACTGAAATGCTTTAGATAAATGATGAACTGTGTATTTTGGAAGGCAGCTCTAGTCGCGTTACAAATGAATCCAAGAAGCGGCAGATGGCCGGGAATGAGAAGTACGTGGCTATGCATTATGGGAATTAGAGAAATGCCACGTTTACATCCTGTGGGAAAGACTGCTTTGTAAGCAGTTAGGAATAAAAAGTTCGCTCCAACTTCAGACGCAAACTTAAAAACAACGGATCAACACGTCCGGGTGTAGACAACGATGCACAGCGCTGCTTCAACCGTCTATTGTTGAAAATGTCCCGGCTCTTTATTAAAATTCGATCGCTTTCCAATGAATAAATCATTAACATTAATTACTACTGTGCACTTACAAGTGTTGTAGCAGGTTTGACTGTCTTCGTGAATACTGTTCTGTGCGATTAACGCTGGCGTTGATATAAATTGACATGGCATTGCAATATTTTGCGTCGTGATATTGTTATTATCTATGTAAATTAAAATATTCTGGGAATACCGTGAAGAAGAGGGCTCCTCTCATGCACCAACATCCTGAGGTAACGTTAGCCGAGCAAACTTACATTAATGAAACCAAACTGACAGACCATCCAAGGCTGGAGGCTAATGGCTCAGTCACACGAGTAGAAATATGACAGCCAACTCCTTACAGCTACCATCAACTACAAAATAAATACTAGTCTGCCTGGTTATTTGGTTTTGATTTTTGTTCACCATTCTTGCAACTTGTGCTGACTAAATGGTTGCCCAAAGCTGGAGGTAAAAGGCAACCTTTCTGCAAACAGTTGCAGTCTGACTTGGACTGACTCCAATCAGTCTCAGAGAGATTGTTGAAGGTTTGTTTAAAAACAAAAAGTTGCCATCGGTGTTAATGAGGCTTTCTGAATGAGCACAACTCAAGGGGATTCAACTCAGCTGCCTGTATTCTGATTATATTCCTATAGAAGACCAGAAGGATGCGGAGCACAACTGTAATAGTCCAATGTGAATTTCTTTCTATCACATAGCTGTTGCTGTCAGCTATGTGATTTTTTACAGTTAATGTCTGCATTATCAGAAGCAGAGTGCTTTTAACTGCCAACTTGACTCCATTCAATCAGACTGATATCAGACTGACTGTCTTATAGTAACATTTATAGCAGGTTTTAGTGACAGTGATCGTATGCTCAAAATTTCATTTTGCATCAAAAAGATAACTGATGTACCTGTTTTATCCAATAAAATTAAGTTATTGACTAAGTCTGAGGACTTAATCTGCAGTTGGAAAAAGGCAATTTTAGTCACAATATGTTACTGCAATACTCAAAATTTAAGAAAACCAATAAATTTATATTGTGATAATTCGAGATGGCACGATACCACTTTTTTATGTCCGATACCGATACGATATCATAAATTTGGATATCTGCCGATACCGATATGAATCCAATATAGTGTATTTTTTAATCAATAAAACAGTTTTTTTAATATCTTGCTGCTTTTTGTATAAGTTCATACTCAAGTTAAAAAACAAACAAACACTAAAGCTATTCTGTTATACCTGTATGCAAAAAATGCACTGCACCCAAAATATTTCATAGTTCAGCAATACTGATCAATCTAATAAACTTAAACCTGCACCATCCTCCCTATTCTGGTATTTTAAAGAGTAATTAGCAGAAACATTAAGCAACCTAACTAATAGGGTTCTAAAACTCCCAGCAAAAAAATAGGGAACCACCCACCCTCCACCTCATGATGCTTAATTGATGTAATCAACTATAATTTGATGCAGTGTGAAAAAAAAAAAAATACACAGAAATCAGTTATTTTTCAAGAATAATTAAATAGATTCAACATCTTTCTTCAACAGAATTGCAGACTGAACAAATGGTATCTTCCCAAAGGAAAAAGTACTACAGCTTACTAGGGTATATTGGACTTAATAGTTACTACATACAGTAATGGACTTCTATACATTTTACATCAGATTAAAACTTTGGGTGTAAGATTCGGATAATTATTTATTAAAAGCTAGACATTTTAAATGAGAATAAGAAAGAAAAGTATGTCTTTGTGCTTTACTTCTCTCTGGGATCACTTCCTCGGAGATGAAATGCCGGATTGCTAGCGAGGCTACAAATACACACAGCCGCTCTATCACGTGACCCATACTGCTGCGATGTGCTACGGTTATGAGCCGAGTTACACCATGTCGCAAGTTTTGTGAGGTGCTTTTTTGATCTTTAATGGATCGATTACATATATTTTATTTTTCTCCAATATCCGATCCAGTAACTTATGTCAGTATCGGACCGATACCGATATGTAATATCGGATCGGTCCATCTCTAGTGATAATATCGTATCATGAGGTTTCCCACCTCTAATAAACATGTTCACTGGAAGGTGTGAGCAAACACATGAAAATGGACAGAACCTGTTGAGAGGTAACAATATGATGTTATCCATGTTCAGAAGAATTTGTGTACCTTTTTTTTTTTTTTGCCTGATTTCAATTCCTGTCATGTATGAGTCTGTACACATTTTAAACTCGGGGCAGACGTCCGCACAAGTATTGATGGAAGAGAGCAGGATATGAAGTGAATATTTAAGTGAAGGACATACCAACACCTGCATGTATAACATAAGTAAATCAAAATAGATCTATAGCAGAGGTTTGGGATTCTAGTCTAGTAATTATCACATTTCAGCTTGTATGTGCATGAAATACACTCAGATGATTGTTTCTAAAGGTTCATTACATATTTCTTGACAGTGTCTAGAAAAGTTGTCCTGTAAGTTGTCCTCTCTCACAGTTGCACACAACGGGAGATTTTCTTGAGCAGCCATGCAGGAGACGGGACATAACTTCCACTCGCTTGGTGTGAATCCTTTGGACAGCTACCTGGTGTATATCCTCACACGGGCACGCTCGAACATCGCAGGACCCATTCCAGACGAGCTGGATAAAAGACTCAAAGTCTTTTCTGTGAACTGCTACATAGACATACGACCTCTGTAGTCTAAATGTCACTCTTTATCTATCGATCAGCTCAACACAAACCAGGCTGTCAAATTAAAACATGACGATCAGGCTACAACATGCTGCTGATAGTGACGAATACAGCAGATATGCATGGGTGTTGCTGGTGCTTTGTTGATTCGGCATCAACAGAACTCCTCCTCTCGTGCTTTGGTTCTTTGTATGATTTTGGGTGATTTGCATCATGATGTCTCTGTTCGTTTAACAACATTCTATCCATAGGAAAAACTTTGCTTATTGCAGGATTTAAAGCACTTATTTGAATCCTTGAGGCATTCTTAAACCGTGGACATAAACAGGACTGCAACAGACACCAGTCAGACCTGGCAGTGGAGGTCAGAGCAGCCTGCAGGCCTGCTGATGCTGCTGATGCTGCTGTGCTGTCTGTGGCAGATGACAAAGGCAGAGCAAATAATCTGCGTTTTGCTCTATCAATTAAAATTAGCCTGAAAGGAGTTCTCAAACCCTCAGCGACCTGTACTTCACTTGTTTCTTACATAACCAATCAGCCTCAGTGGGCTGAAAGAGGCAGCGCACGTTTGTGTGTGTGTGTAAGAAATGTAACACACATATGACTCAAATGGTATAAATCTAGCTCATCATCTGCGTTAAAGACCGTCTCGGTCAGAAATATGTTGTCCTTTACATGCTGCAAAACGAAGCGCTCACTGATACATATGCTCTACATATACACGACAATCTCTCGCTCACAAACAGCGCTGCCTAGTTAATTCAGGTCTAAATTTAACAAGGTGTCTGGGGAGCCGTGCTGGGAAGCAGAGAGCAGCTGAACATGATGGTGCATTATGGAGCTAACTAACCTGCTGTCAGACATTGCTCTTTGTGAGTTCATTTCTTAAAACCTCCTCAGGTAAAATCTTACTCAAATTACCACTTATAAAAAAGAAATCCTTTCTGGAGGACAGAATTGTCCTGAGAAGGATGGGTTGGACACGGGTAAACACCAGATTAAACCAATGCGGAGAGTACAGCTTTAATTGCCAACTAGAAAAAAAAGAAACTCAATTAAATTCAAAGGAAAATGCTGAATACATGTTTCTTTGTCAGGAAGTAGTTCAAATTAAATCTTCACACTGTGAATGTAGTAGATGATCTGAGTAATGGAAAGCGTATCTCTTTCAACCGTGTGTCTACAAAAGATCTAGGGACTCATTAGCTCTTCAAAGGATAGAGTCGGTTTGAAATAGCCGGCTTTTAGATAAAATAACATCGGCAAAAACCTGGAACTTTTAAGCTGCAATTAAGCAAGCTTAACTGCATTTCCTTTAATGGCCACTTGTTCAAAAAAGTCTGTGCCTACACACTCTTGGTAAAAAGTTTAACGTTAGAGCAAAAATCAACACGGTTCATATCTGATTTTCAGCTCTAAAGTTTATTTTTCTCTTCATAACAACTGTGCAAAGGATGATTTCTGAGGATGATGACTCATTGAAAATGCTTAGAGGCTGACAATTATGCAGAGTCAGGCATGGAAAGGCTGCTCTTTGTGACAGGTGGGTGCTGTCATACATGGGTGTAGCTGCCAGCTGTCCTCGAGGCTTCACCTCTGCTAAACTTGTGTCTCTGAACTTGACCTCGTCTCATAAACTCTCCTGTGATATTTATTTTGCATTCTTGGTTATTCAAATGAATGATTAATATATTAATATAAATCTATACAGAT
>NW_005187880.1:215627-217659 GCF_000239375.1 Pundamilia nyererei
AGAGGATAATTTAATATGTTATAGTAGGATCAATAAAGAATTTATCTATGAATCTATCTGAATTAGGGTTACAGTCACTCCAATACTAACCTGTGGCTTCCGCCCTGAAAACAGATGTTGCATTATAGGGATCCTTTATGATAGTTCTGTTAATATGGTTTCTTATTGTGTAATCATCTGAGGGGCTTCAAATAAAAATCAGTTCTGTGTTTTTTTGTTTCTCTTTCAACCTTTGATAAACTGAGAGCTCCTTCAATTCTTCATCACAATCTTAACTAATCCACAGAGTTAATGTCTTTGACACCAAGACCCAAGGAACCAAAAAACCTTAAGAGAACCTGAAAACTGGTAAAAGTCGTCTTAATAATATGCTGCTGCAGGATGGTAAATCACAATAAAGGCAGTACTGAAACATAAAGTTTTTGGAATAAAACAAAAAACAGAGCAACAAAGACACATAATTAAGAATTTTGTTGTGACATTTCATCCTGTTACTTCAATCACATTAGCTTGTACAAGAACAGCAAACCTACTCTTCTTCCTTTGTCTCATGGTCTTGTCTGCAGGGAGAAATTACCAGTATCCAGACCTTCCAGTTCCTGAACACAAGAACACATTTCAGTCTACACCATTATCCTCATTAACAGTTACTTACAGATGAGCTGTAGAGTACACATATTTACTCCGAAGACCTGTGAGCACAGGCAGTAACAAACAAGCTACAGCAAACACACAGATTACTGCTTGGGTTTCATTGTGACTTACTCTGTTGACGTCCTGGTTTGTCTTTACTTTGGTGCTGAAGAACTACAGAAAATGTGAAATATGTTTAGTCAAAAACAGTCTGCTGTTTACTGGAGTGTTACTGTGACCAACAACATCTCTCTGTCAATGCAAATTTCAAGTCAAGTCAGCTCATAGGATTAAAAATAAAACCACACTGAACAAGTCAAAGCTAAAAGTCCCGATTCAGAGACAACTCAACGCTAAAAACAAGCAAAACCTGAATCAACCATTAAAAATATTGGATGGCACACCAACAGAATTTACAGCTTTAATATGCTGTCAGATACAGGTTGCTAGAAAAATATGGCAAAAGAGAGAAAAATAACATAAATAACAAGTTCATGCTTCAACTCATTGTAGGGAGGCTTCCTCTTTATTGTGCTCAAGTTTATTAGATTTATTACCAACGTAGTCTTGTCAGACTAATGGGGGACAACAAATTATGGGGGCTGCCCCCCCAGCCCCCATTGGTGCTGCATTACATTTATGATAAGAGGAAGTTAAATAAATATGTGGTAAAATGTTGCGTAGCTTTGGAAGTGATCAATAACACTCAGTCTGACTGTCTTTCCTCCTTTAAATACCAGAATTCACTCAGAATCCTTTCAGCACTAAAGGAGAAACAGGACCCACCTCCTCTCTGATGAACATACTGGTGATGATGAGACAATAAAGGCTGAGGAAGCTGCTCACGATGTAACACGGCGTGGAGTCGTGTAAGATTACAGGCTCTGTGGAGGTCAGAGTCAATGGTTAAACAAAGCGCAAGCATGAGCAAAATCTGAGGAAATGTTAAAGGGAGACTGGTGTAGATGTTTCTTTTTCCTGCTGTATATTATTACTGCTGAAATAAATTAATTGGGTCTGGGGCATGACTGACCTTGTGACCATCTCCTAATATATATCCTCCCTAACATTTGCTTATAGGCAAAATACCAAAAGTAGAACTCAGGCTGATTTGACTGTTTGATTTCTTGGCAATATAGAGGTTCTAGTATTTTCTTAGCGCCAGACTCATCAAAGTATCATTAACATTATCAGAATTCTGGATGTCCAGGAGGACGGGGCTATGGCTCACCACACCCTCTAGCACAGGGGTGGGCAATTCCAGGCCTCGAGGGCCGGTACCTTAGATCTCACCCTGGGTCAACACACCTGAATCAAATGATTAGTTCATTACTCTGGAGAACTATAAGAGGTGTTGAGAAGGTCATTAAGCCATTTGAATCAGCTGAGTTGGATCAAG
>NW_005187880.1:218321-220337 GCF_000239375.1 Pundamilia nyererei
GTCTGAAAAATGTAATTCAAACAGAAAAGCAGCAATGGTGCCTTTAATGGTGTAACCAGTGCTTCATACATGTGTCCTCTTACTTGTAGGAGTAACTGCAACGGTTCCCATCTCTTTGGTACTCTCCATGATTTTTATCCAATTTCTTCCTCTTTCATATGTCCACTCCATCCCTTTGCATTCATAATTTCCTTCATCGGACATCGTCATTTTTGAAATCACCAGTTCAAACACTCCATTCCTGCCAGGGACCAATCGGATGCCTCCTTCTGCATAACGCTGGGCAAACCTGGACCCCGTGACCAAGTCTCTATCAGGACCAAACGTCAAAATCTCCTCTGACGTCGTCCCCTTCTTCACCGACCAGGTGACAGACAGGTAGGTGGGGTGGATGAGCTCCCGGGTGACGTTGCAGGAGAGAGTTAGGTCACTTCCCTCAACGATGACAGGGGGCGGGGTCTTAGGGGACACCATGAGCGTGTTAGGAACGACTGACAGGAAAACAAAACAAAAAAACATTTTCACACACAAACAATCTTATAAAAAGAAAAAAAAACTAGTAGTAAAAATATTGACTTTATAAAGTAGCACGTGCCAAGCTAGCCTCTACAGCAGGGTTGGGCAATCAATTTTCCCAAGGAGCCTTGTGAAGGACCCTCTGAAGTCTAACATCCACAACTTTAGGATATCATTTTTTAATTTTGTGTTTCAAAAAAGCCTTCCTGGAGGCGTTCCAGGCAATGGTGGAGGCATCCTGGTGGCCGGCTGAGGAATAGGTTTTCTGGCTGCTCCCGACGCCTGACGCACGCCAGATTGGCGCGGGTTCAGTAGATTAATAGGGCAGTGTGTCCGGGTGCATTGACGGCCGATAGGGACATGCGGGGTCTGCCCTGAGCTAAGCGGTGATACGGGCTCATCCGACATCAGCTCTGGGAAGGAGAAGGAGAAGGCCCTGGAATTCACTCCACAGAAGATTTTCTACTGGAGCTGTCTTGTGTTGACACCCTACACTCAGCCTTCGACCAGGTGAGAAGAATTGATGGTCAGATGGTGCACCCTGAAGCAGCGCTGACATTTCTGCATTTTGTATTGATTAGACACTCGCACAGAGGAGGAACACATCCAGTTGTCGGTGCCTTGAAGCCGAAATGATTTTCCAGGTGGTTCATTACAACCCAGTGGCCGGTCACATTGGGTATGACAAAACTCTAGATTGAATAATGGCTCAATTTTATTGGCCGGGCAGATGTGCACCAATAGCGCTTGCCCTGCCCAGAGTGTCAGCTGGTTAACCAGCCAGTCATACAAAAAGGGCCTTTGTGCCCTTTACCATTAATGGATGTCCCATTTGAGCACATGGGCCTGGACCTTATCAGGCCATTTCACTGGAGTGCACGTGGATATTGCTTTGTATTAGTTCTGGTGGATTATGGTGAGGGGAAACCCCCTTTGTGAGCATTAAGTCAGTTTCTATAGGGACAGCTCAAACGCTTGACAATGCTTTTATACTGTGTATAAACTGGAAGCTATCTCCTCAGTTTTAACTTGATTTTACAAGGTTTGAGTGTTACAAGGTAAAGTACATCATTGCACAGCAGAGCTTTGTACTATGGCTCAAAGAAACCCGTCAGTTCTTCAAATAATATTGGTATATGACACTTTACAGTAACATTTTTTGTTTTTTATTATTATGTGCAAATAGAAATAATTTATGGCTTCCAAAGACAGCTAGTATGCTTAGATATGTACTGTATGAGTGCCTGGATTTAAAGGTTTTTATTTTTTTGATCAGACATTTGTTAAATTTAACATTTGTTCAGGATTTAAACCTCTGTATTAATAGGTCAGAATGGTTAAATATACACACACTTTCATACCTGTGAGTTGGACCTGAGCCATATAATTTCCACTGATGACGTAGTCGGTGCTCGGTGTTTGACACTCGTAGAAGCCAGCATCCGTCAACTTCACCTCAGCAATCTTCAGCTCCACCTCATTGTCTTGGAAACGCACCAC
>NW_005187880.1:221321-222903 GCF_000239375.1 Pundamilia nyererei
CAACAAATCCTGGCTGAAGAACAGGAAGCCAAGCTTGGTCAGTGTGTGACCACACCTGGCATCCAGACCAGCATGAGGAGGAGCAGCCAGGCTGTTGTGGCTGTGTGTGGTTCTTCCACATTTTTCCACAACAAAAGAGACACCAAACAAGGCTCAATAGCAGAAATAGCTGTTTTGGCACTGGCACTTTCCATAGAAATGCGACATCACCGAAGGTGAAATAAACAGGCCTTTGTCTCATGTGCCACCTTGCTGAGGTAACACTTGAAACAGGTGAGGTGCTGGGTGAAATGCATCCTCCAGGATGCTGCGGGCTTTACTGTGGCAGTGAGACCTGTAGAGCTCCTCTAAGAAGAGGAGAGCACTGTGCTGATGACTTTCTGGGGTCATCCTGTGCAGGCAAATCTCCTCGTCAGCCAGGGTTTTTAGTTTGGCAGATCCCCAGATGCATTTGTCGGTGGCGACGGTGTTCATGGAGTGCTTGATGTAGGAGACCTCAGATGGAGTGTACTCATCCAGGTTTCCCCAGAATAAAAAATACTCTTACATCTACAGACTTTATGTAACAGGTTTCAGAAATTGCGAACTTGCTTTAATACAGATTTTACTTGCTGTCAAATCTTGTTGTTGTTGTTGTTGTTTTTTTTAATTATTTGTTTGTGGTTGTATTTTGCTGTTTTTTATATTTTCATTTATTAGAATCTATTTTAATCGGATGTTTTATTGATGTCTTTTTCTCTTTGTGTGTGACCTTGGGTTTTAGAAAGGTGCCCTCAAATAAAATGTATTATTATTATTAATATTAGAAATTATTAAGCTTCAGCAGTCAGCAGAGGTCTACAAACGAGGAAGCATTTTTACAGAGCAAGAAGATTTCTTCTATTTTTAAACGTAAAACAGAAATCTGGCCACAACGTCAAGAAAAAGCACGATGTGCATGTATGAGTCAGCCTGCTGAGTGTTTTCCGTTTCATAAGTGACAAAACTTCATAAAAGCCACATTATGTTTCACTTCACCGTCTGTCAGCAGTAGTCTACAGTTTAAGCTGTCTTTATCTTCACATTAGGGATGGATAGTTGACATGTTGGTCTCAAGAAAGCTAATATGCAACTAATACAAGTTACTATCATGTGACCAACCACCAACATCTTTCTGATTTAATTCAAAGTATTTTAAAACAAAATTTGAAAGTGAAAAAAATTCACACATTTGCAATACCAGGTCAAAGAACGCAGATGCAGCTCCAACAGTCCACTCAGGGTTTCTGAACTTCACCTACAACAGATGTTTTAAGTGTCCACTTGTTTGTAATTGATGGATTTGCAACAACGAACAAACACAAATCCCAAAATTGCAGCACCTTTTTAAAAAAAAAAGAAATAAAACCACTAAAACATTTTGGAGGTGCACTCAAAAATATCAAAACAGAAACCATTAAAAAGGGAAAAAATGCAGACGCTTTATGGCTCGTTACAGGATAGGAAAATGAAAGTCTGGTGGTCACAGTAAAAGGGGAAGTACATTAAAGAGGCTTCCTCCTCTCCCAGAGTACTAATGTGATGTGTAATGGGACAGTTCCTA
>NW_005187880.1:223855-230180 GCF_000239375.1 Pundamilia nyererei
GTGTTTTCTCTGGAGGTAAGACCGGTCCTCTCTCGCCACTGACACTTACCACTGTATGTGAGTGCAGGAAATGCGTGACAGCGTGACAGAGGAGAGAGAGTCTGTGAGTGTGAGAGAGACAGTGGATTGTGGTCAACCACCAGACAGATGCTTGGGGCCCAGACTAGTGCCAGCAGGTCTCTGACAGCAGAGACCTGGCCTCCCTGAAAGGACCCCACTCGTGCCTCTTACAGTTCAAGTGGCATTCATAGTTGTGTTTCAGTGAATGGCAGCTAGGAACAAGAATGAAAATTGAAAAGCAGAAAGAAAGAAGAAAAAAGAGGAAGAGGAGAAAAACCTAAATGCTGCCAGTTTATTTTTAACTTTAGGTGGCAGACATTTCAGTGAGGAACCTTCCACCAGTTTAACACGAGCTAGTTTAACATTAATTAACTCAGAGCGGCCAGCTCTGTGTCCAGCTCTGGTGGCTGTAACATGAGCGAGTGGCGTGCACAGCTTCCTTGGTGGTGTCAGAATACTTATAAAATAACTGACCAATTCTCCCAGTCAACTGTTGCACGGGGTAGGTTTTTGGGGTGTGTATAGGAAGGGGTGAGGGGGTAATATGATGAAATCCTGTCCTGGTACAATACCACCATACAGCCACAGCTCGCCATGCGTGCCTGATACACAGGGGCGGATCTAGAAGGGTGGCATGGGGTGGCAAGTGCCACCCTAAAATGATCTCTTGCCACCCCAAGTGCCACCATAGTTTTGCATATGACAGTGTTGTTTATTAAAATAACATAGCATTAGCACTTTGAGCGTAGTTACAGTTAACAGTGAATATAAATGCTAAAACTGAATATATCGCATAGTGTTCCCCCCCCCTCCATTAACAAATGGTTCAGCCCATAGCACAGACCGTCTTCTTTTCTAGTTTTCAGTAGCAAGATGCTTATGATTGTGCCAGAGCACATTTTGAACAACACCATGGGACTTTCAGATTTCACACAGGTGGTTGGTCGTTGCACTCTGGAAATGGAATGAAGGTGAGTGTTATTAACCCTCTGGGGTCCACGGACTCGCTGCACCTCCAACAGACTTCAACACAGATCTTTGTTCATGACAGTGCAGATTTCTGACATTTTGTGTAATTTAAGCATGTAACAATTAGATTTTTTTTTCTAACAAAAAACAGTGTGAAACTTAAGTTAGATTTGTGTTTGTAAATGAACCGTCCCATGTTGTGTAACTTTCTGGATTTTATACTTATTGGGCTACATATTTATTTATTATACAGGCCATACAGTACATAAAATCACATGTTTTATGTAACTAAAGTGTTTAATTATGTGGGCTTCAGAAAATAATTAAGTTATAGATGATATTTACATGACAAACGTGTATACTTATTGCATTTGAATGTGTGTTTGTGAAAAAAAAGGCTTCGATTTTGCCACCCCATGTGATTTCTTTGCCACCCTAAGAAAATTTCTCTAGATCCGCTGCTGCTGATACACCAGCTTAGCCCTGTCATGATTGCAAGCCCTTCATGCATACAGGGCAGCACATCCAGACACTGTCCCCTGGCACAAAGACCGGGCTGGCTACTTTATTCTTTCATTACCCTACTTCATATTCATCACCTGCGGGCTCTGGTGAAAGTTGCAAAACTACAATGTTTAAAATAATTATGAAATCTGTACTGAGATGTTGCCACACAGTTAAATAATCTATGCCTAATAAGCACCTCACCTGGACAGCGCACAGCATTGTCTGGTTGTTGTAGATTGCCTCGATCGGTGGTGTCTTGTTGTTTAGCCCACAATACTTTGGCAGCCTGGGTGGTGTTTTGGACGTTGCTGCAGGCTGTCCTGAACTGGGGATGTGGGCCAGTAGAGGTGGGTTTGTTTTATTTTTATTTTTTTATTTTGGAAGGTGACGATACACTATGGATTTGTTGTATTCAGCAAAATGATCCTCCTCTCCACAAGTGAGCCATAGAGCCAGGGTGGGCTGACAATCTTGAACCATCACTGGCTGCTTCATCTGCTTCAGTTTTCCAGACGACAAACGTTCTGCTCAGTGGCTCTTTCTAGTTCTTGGGTCTCGCAATTTCCAGGCTAATCTTAAATCCCACTTTTGACACTAGAGTGGCAAGCTCACATCAAAGTGTTAAAATTTGCAATTCTTCTGATCAAAGACCGCTCAGCCTCAGAAATGCAGCTTTATTAGTGTTAACACACGCACACAAACAGGAAATAGTGGCCCCGGCGGTCAGCAATTGTCACGGCAGTCTCAGACATGATGCATTTTAGAGCTCACATACCCATAAATATGGAGCTAGATTGCCATCTTGTGGCCAATAAGAGGAACAATGATATAAATGCCCAAAACACAGGGTAGAATAACAGAAGGGAAACACAGAGGAGACTAAAAATAACCAAAAAACACCAAACTGGAGGTTGGCATATAACTAACACCAAACAGGAACCAACAACTTAGATGCTGAAGCAGTCACTGCACCCGTGGCAGTCCTCTTAATCTGAAAAAAGTAGTGCAGCTCAAATTTGTAATAATCTCAGAAAAGCTGAGTCTAGTTTCAAAAAACTAGACTGAGCTTTTCTAGTAGTAATTTCTGCTGTTACAGGGTGAGAGGTGGGACTTTCAATAAACACGTGATTAAATCATATTGCATATGAGACTAAAACTTCATAATGAGCAAGTTATATTTTTGTGTGCAGCGGGTTGACATTGTGTGACATCGCTTTCCTGTAACCTGTTCATGGTGCAGGTGTGAAAGTTGCAATTGCACTATTCGAGCATGCAACACTAAAAAAGAGGAGTCAGTGTAAATGGAGTTAGTTTTTATAAGTGGTTAGATACAACTTCTCAGCTCAGCAGTGCGGTTTGTCACACATTGTGTTTAGGATGCTAGATGCAGGCTTGCTGTAGTTTCTGGAGTGAGAGACAAAAACATTAACATTAGACTGAATGTTAGACTATAACCAGATCAACAATGCAGTCAAATATGCTATATTTCAATGAAACCTTTCCAACTCTCACTAAGTAAACAGAATAAATCGCCTGTGGTCTCATGCAACAGTCTTTATATACTCTGTTATTTCTGCTGGTGTTCTGTCTGGTACCAGTCTTTGAGTTTCAGCATCCTTTTTTGACCTATAGCAGACCTTTTAGCCATTTTTAGCAAATTATGACACACATACTGTGTCACTTCACACCACATTTTCTCCTGTTTCCATCACATTCACCAAAATCTGCAGTGTAACTTTGACTCTGTGCCTTTTTGGTATCTTGTGACTTTCACTGTACATAGCATTGGACACAGCCATAGCCAGTCAAAATGTGGGACATTATCTCAAGATGTGGGACAGAAAAAATCCTGTGTAGTCCTACTTAAAGAGGGACATCTGATCTCCAGCTGCAGGGTTAACATACAGAGCCAGACAACCATCCACACTCACATTCACAACTATGGCCAATTTAGAATTGTAAGTTAACTTAATGCATGCGTCTGGAGAAGATCGGTGTACACACACAGGCACAGGTCACATGGTAACTTCACAAACTGAGGAAAGGGCCTAGCCAACCCACAGGTTCAAACCCACAGCGCTCCTGCTGTGAGGGGAGAGGGCTAACCGCTCAGGAGATCCAGTTCAAGTTCAGCAGATCATGAAAATGTCTGCGAAATTAGTTCCATGTATTTCCTCAAAAACATCAGAGAGCAGAATGTTTTTGATCCAGTGTTGTTTACACTCATTTACACAAGCTGACCGACCCACATGTCTCCATGTCCACGTTCATACATGTTAAAGTCTCCATCCTGTGACCTTCACTTATTTTTATCCAAGGTGTGAATTGTTGAGCTTGCATGTTGCACCTGGTGGTTTTCACTTGAAGAATGACAAACTATTTGTGGGAATGAGTCACATGCAAGAAGTCACTTGTTTACCTTTGTTTACAAAAAGTGTAACTAGGGGAACTCCATAGGTATTATTTTACACAACATTGAGATATCAGGCCATCGGGTCCTACACATTGCTTGTGAATGAAACTGCAACCCTCTACATAAGAGGTAGGGAACGTTAGTCCTGGAGAGCCGGTGTCCTGCAGGTTTTAGATCTCACCCTGGGTCAACACACCTGAATCAAATGATTAGTTCATTACCAGGAATCTGGAGAACTTCAAGACATGTTGAGGAGCTAATTTAGCCATTTAAATCAGCTGTTGGATCAAGGACATCTAAAACCTGCAGGACACCAGCTCTTGAGGCCTGGAGTTGCCTACCCCTGCTCTATATGATTTCCTCTACACAGCTTTTTTTTTTCTAAACTGCATACATGAACATGACAACACCCAGAAAGAAAGCAAAAGCAAGTGCTTAATCTTAAACATCTTATTCCTCTCACACGGCTAGAAAGCTTAAAGAGCTCAGTGAAACAGGCGTAGGCTAAGAAGGAAAGAGCAAACTGATATTTCCATCCAGAACTGCTAGCTCATTTAAAAGTGAGGAACAATCCTCTGAACATTTCGGTTAAACGATGGGCGGCGAAGACAGAACGCAAGATGCCAAAGATGAAGAAGGCGATGAAAGGAAGTGAGAAAAAGGAAGAGGGGTGGGTTAAGAAAGGAAACCAAAATAGTGAATTGCAACTGTGTAATATGTCAAAGTGCTGCTTGTTATGTTAACTTCACAATCTTTCTGCTGTGTAAATGCAAGACACACACATGACACACACTCTCACACACCGTGCTCTGGGTTTCATGTTTATTACTTTTCAATGTACAATGTAAATTTCCCAGGCATCGCTCCAGCAGCGTGCCAGCTGCTCACAATATTGCTCCTCTTTGGTCCCGACACCTCTCCAGCTTCTCCTGGTGCTGCCCCTTCAACCATCCACGTCACCTCTCCCTCTGCAGCTGAGCCACAACACACACCTCCCTGCCACACTGCCAAACCTCGACAGTGACTCCAAAAGTGGCACGAAGGGATGAACAACCACTCTTCTATAAAATATTCAATCATTTGGTGTTTTGGAGACGATGACGGACAGTGCTGGGTAAGATCTGAGATCCATGAAAGCCAGAAAACGCAACACATCAGTAAATCCTGCAGTAATGTCCTATAGTCTGTCATCTTGAGTGAGACCAGTCCCAGAACCTTAATAACCTCAACCACTTGTAGCAGATGGCCGCCCCTCCCTCAGGTTTCATCCTGTTAAAAGGGAGTTTTTCCTTCCCACTCTAGTGGGGATCGTCTGGTTCTCTTTACCTTGCATTATAAAGCACCTGCAGGCGTCTGTTGTTTTTATTTGAGAATATATAAAAAAACGGAAATGAATCGAAGATGATCACTTATCACTGTATTTAAACCATGCGAGTAAAACAAAGCTCACAAAAAATAGACGATCTCCTTCAGTGTTGGGTTCAGTTTTTATTGTGTTACTGATCTATTCATTTTCATCACCATCATAACCCAGTCAGTCATTGTTGCTGATGCTTTTCAGTCAGAGAAACACAAACAATATCACCACACCATAGATTAATAACAGCGATGCATATCTTACTAATATAGCCACTGTGATATCAGTTTGCTGCAAACTAATGTGGTTTTGACAACACTGGGCCAGAGCTGCACGGAGCCGCTGTAACCTGAAGCTAAAATTGAAAAATTAAATTTAGATGCACAATGAGAATCTCTCGTGCTTTGTAACATGGTGTGTTATTCTGCTGGAAGCCACCATCACAAGATGGGTAGACTGTTGTCAACATTTCTCCAGTATTGTATTATCCAAGCTGGGAGAGTCTGTGTGAATTGTAGCCTCAGTTTCCTGTTCTTAGCTGACAGGAGTGGCACCTGGTGTGGTCTTCTGCTGCTGTAGTCCAACTGCTTCAAGGTTTGAGATGTTGTACATTCAGAGATGCTGTTCTGCAGACTTTGGATGTAATCAGTGTTGGTCAAGTTACTTGAAAAAAGTAAGTTACTAATTACTGATGACTGCTCCAAGAAAGTAATCCCATTACTTTACCGATTACTTATTTTCAAAGATAATTAGTTACTTCATTACTTAGTTGCTTAGTTACTTTTAAAAACATGATACACAACAACAAAGCATGCCTCTGGCATCAACAAGGAATTTTTTAGGGGTGTCAAATTATCGCGTTAATTGCGATTAATTAATTACAATGCTATTTAGCGCGTTATGTTTTTTAATCTCGTTAATCTAATTTTTAATCTCTTGACGTCATTGATTTTGTATGAGAGTTGCTATGTTATAAAATCCGTTTTTATGTGCTGGGCTCCTTGTGCTTGACTTGTTGG
>NW_005187881.1:0-2189 GCF_000239375.1 Pundamilia nyererei
AAAACAGAGCGTGCCCGCTCCGATCGGCTGTAAAGGGTTAAGAGATATGTGTTTAAAAAAAGACCATCTAATTTAAATATAATCATTACATGCTTGTTAAAAGTTAACTTCCAATATATAACGTTTCTAATAAGCAAAATGACCAGATCTAACATATGGCAGAGTTTATATGTAACATAATGTTTCTTATGATTCAACTGTGGAATTTAACTTAATTCTTTAGAAGGACAAGCTATATTACTTTATTCTCAAGAATAAAGCCAACCTAGACTTTAACCATTTAACAGGCCACTAATCTGGATTATATCTTTCACAACAAAACTTGTTTTTAACACATTTTTAACAAAACAAATACTATTGTTATTATTATTATTCAAAATGTAATTAAACAGAAAAGTGGTTAAATATAAAAGTTAAACGTGTTTACAAGCTAATCCGTAACTACCGTCCTTTGCTAGGTCCAGAGACCTAGCTAGCTAAGATGAGCACTTGGCTGTCGGAGAAACTTGATTTGTAAAGTTTGTTTAGCTAACCTATACAGGTGAATGAATTTACCCTGACTAAAGAAATCAAGAGAAACGCCCCAGGCTGCTCAGTCACTAATTATCATTACTGTACTTTTATTACGAGTGTTATACTGTAAAAGCAACAGGCTGCACTCTGCTTCAGCTCCTGTGCAGAGCTGATTATTAAATGTGCAAACAGCATGTTTTCAGTCTCTTCCCACATCAGTAAAGACATTAACACCATTTTTTTAAACGCTTGTACTTTAGTAACTCCTCATCAATCAGTAACTATGGATTAAAGTACTGTAGTGTACTGTAATACTGAAAAAAATGTAAGAGAGGAACTTCAAATCCCAAGTGTGTGGCACAGAGAAGCTTTATTTCAATTTTGAGGGATAAAATTTACATTTGAGTTTGTGATGATTCTGTTCTCTTTGTGATTACAGGAGCTGCCCTCAGATTCAGACCTCATCTAGTGACAGCAGACAGATCATCCAACATGTTCACATGTTAACTGCAAAATGAACTGATGAAAACAGTACAAGGGTTAAAGTACCACATGTGCTGTCAGTGAAAGCTGCAGCTGTTTTATTGATAAAAAGTGACCCATGTAACTGTGTCACTATATATCAGCATTAACAGGACCTCAGTTTGGTGTTTCAGAGAGCTTTCATAAAAACAAATGGTGGATTCTACAAATCTATAAGGGACAAGATTTTTAGTGCCAGACGTTTCTATTTGTAGTTTGCCTGCAGTCAAAGTTCATTCAAGTATAGTTCTGTGTAGAGAAATGGATGGACCCTCCGGTCATGAAATTTTATCTGGTTAAATTGGAAATGCCCCAAATTGCTGCTGGCTGTAGATGTGAAGTCAGCAGGCTAGTCAGTGCGTTTCCACTTTTAATTTAACTCCAGATTTAAATTAAATGCAATTAGCAATACAAAGCTGGTTTATAAAGATAAATGAATAAAAAAGGGATACAATGAAAGATCATGTAATATCCTATGACTAAGGAACCACGAAGACCATGTTTAACTCACAGTTACTTCTTTATTAAGAGGGCCTGGGCATGCGCCCCACAGACTGAAAACTCTCCACCAACTGTTGCCCCCTGGTGGACGAATCCCTGCCACAACGTAACATTTCTCCCCCCTTAAACTGAAACTAATCTTTAGTTTTAATCACTACAGAAAATACCCATAAACAAAACTTCACCTTTATAAAAATGCAACAACCCCGTCCCCAGCCTTTACTGAAATTTCACTCTGTAATAATGAACCTTTAGTCCAACCTTAGGTTAACCTATAACAGTTCACCGTAATCTCCTTCTTATTATTGTCAATCACGGCACAAAGTCTCTCAGGTGCTCAGGAGGTCTCTTGGTTCTTTGTGATCGCCGTAACCCAGTGGCTGGTGATTCCTGTGAATCACTACTCTCCATGTGTGGCTTCACCACTGGTGTAACTTGCACCTCCATGTGTCTCTCATCATCGTCTCCTGTCTCAGCGCTGATGTTTGGGGCTGCCTTTGGGGGCTCGCCCGGGTGGCCTTCAGGCATTCCTGCTGCCAGGCACGGCTCCAGGCGGGCAAACAGCTGATCTATGTAACGCCTCACCACTGTCCCATTGCCCAGCATCACCAAGTAGGAAACAGGCCCTGTCATCTCCTGTATAAGTCCTGGTA
>NW_005187881.1:35092-37343 GCF_000239375.1 Pundamilia nyererei
ATATCACTATAAAACAATATCCTGTAAATGCTACCATGGTATCAAAATATCACAACACCAAATGCAAACACTGCCAAGCAGGAAGGTTGTTATTGGAATGCAGAAGGAAATAAAAAAAGAATACAAGGGATGGAAAATTAATATACTTCATGCAGTGTATGTATAGTCAGTACTCCTTGGTGTAGTGACTACACCAAGGCGGCAGCCGTCTGCGGCTGGCAGATGGCCTCCCTGAGCCTGGTTCTGCCGGAGGTTTCTTCCTGTTAAAAGGGAGTTTTTCCTTCCCACTGTCGCCAAAGTTCTTGCTCATAGGGGATCATCTGATTGTTGGTTTTTTCTCTGTATTATTGTAGGGTCTACCTTACAAAATAAAGCTCCTTGAGGTGATTGTTGGCGGTGTATAAATAAAATTGAATTCAATTGAATCTTTAGTATATACAGTATATAGTACTGTATACTGAATATGAAAAAAGTTCAGTGAATCCAGCCATGAAAATCTCAAATCCCCACTTCAGCTTCTTCAGGTGCACATCTGGATCAGAGCGAGCTGCTGGTTTTAGATCTGTGGAAGTCTCATTCAGAACATTCGGCACTGGAAGCAGTCCAAAGTGTACAAGGACACAACCTTAAAGAAATGTTATCAACGCTTAAATCACGTACGGTTTCCGTTTTTTATGGGAGGAGTCACACTCTTCATTGCACCTTGTTTATTGGCTCTGAGCAGGTGGTCTAAACTGCACTTGAACTAAGTAAATAACAAACCAATCTTTTCTTGTCATATAGCTTTCCTCAGAAGTCCACACTCTACTTACTGATTTCTACTTCACACAAAATGTGTGTAAATACTTATAACAGTCTATATTTTTGAGAGTGAGCCATGAATTGTATGATTACTGTGATGGAAACTTATCAAAGAAAAGCAACTGCTTTAAATCACAAGATTAATTTTAGCTACTGAGGTCTTTTATTATATAGAGAGACAAGGACAAAATACAAATTACAGCAGAGAGAAGACAAAGTGTAATAATGTGCAGTAGTGTCACATAAACACAATAAAAAACAAACACTCAGTCCATCATGGGAAGGCCCTGAACAGCCTGAACTATGAGCTCTTTAAAAAATGAAAGTCTGAAGTCTAATCTTAAAACCAGGGGAGGGGCCCGAGAGCTGATAAGTATGCACAACATTGACCTGGAACCTACAAATCACCATTACACTGTGTAATAAAGACACATACATTAATGTGAAATGCATGTTAGTCTCTGTTTGACCTGTAAACAGCAGACTGTATAAACAGCATACACAGACAGGTAGCTGGGTAAGCTGAACTGTGCTTAAGCTGCCCTCTTCATCCAGCAGTGCAAACATTTAAACAGCACTTTGGTCTAGCTCTTTTCATTTCACAGGTCATTTCAGTCGAGTGCATAAACCAGTCAGATCCTCTCTGAAATGTCGCTCTCGAAAATAATCAAACAGTCGAGGCTGAGGGGGGCAACACAGGCTCTGAAGCTGCTGCAGATCAACAGTTCTAACTGGCAAAGGCAGAAAGACTGTGCACAAAACTGCATGATATATTTAAACACACAAAGACAGATATATAAATATGTATCACCTTTTTAAAGATAGAAACTAATCACAAGCTAAAGGAGCGACAGAGGGAAAGGTATCTCTTTAAAACAAAGAACAGGCAGAGAAAGAGAAGAAAACAGGCTGAGCTGAAAGCAATCAGTGAATCCAGAGCGAGGCGAGCAGTGTCTGCAGAAAGAAGGAATGAAAGGAGAAAACTCATTGCAAAATAAATAAAACTTCATCCAAGTGTGCGAAGAAAGAAAGAAGATTGAAGGCAGTAAAAAGTCTGAATTTTGCACATCAAGCAGCTGAAGAACCACTTTTCTCTGCTGAAGGTGATGAAGACCAAAACAGAGCTAAAAGAGTATAAAGTGGACTTTATCAAACGTGTGAATATCACTGAATTAGATATCGCTCTGTCACGATCCTGGGTCTTATGACCCAGTGTTTTGAGTTTTAGTTCATTTTGATGTTTTAGTTTATGTAAGCCCTTCAGGTTCCTAAGTTCATTTGTTATCATGCTTAAGTGTTTCTAGTTCTTATTATTTTCCCCTCGTGTTTCCAACTATGGTAAATCTCCCCTGCTTTTCATGTGTTTCATGTCTGTGTCTTACATTGTGAAGTTTGGGTTGTCATGTCTACGTCTCATTATGTTTCCTGTTTTATTGTGAAGAGGTCTGGT
>NW_005187881.1:39165-46941 GCF_000239375.1 Pundamilia nyererei
GGCTCCTTGTGCTTTAGTTTTTCCAGTTTAGTTTATTTTGTATTGTTTTTCGTGTCCCACTCCACGCCAGCAATAAAGCTGTGTTTTTTGAGTTTACCTTTTGTCTCTGTGAGTTTGCGTTTGGGTCCTACTTTTGCCTGCACACAGCCGTACTGTGACACGCTCTTTGTTTGCTGAAGCCTCTTTTTTGTCCTTTGTTATTTTTCTGACAAGAAAGGAGGGGCGGGAAATGGCCAAGGCTCAAACCCGGGATCCTTTCAGCACCCGCAGGTTTGTTAACGTACACGGGTATTTTTGTAAACAGAAATTCTTCTGTTTTTGTTAAGAATAAAAGAAATCCGATCTACACAAGCAGCCTTGAAGAAATATCTCCATCCACATGTAAATGCAAAAAAAGAACATGCCAAACCAGTAGGTGGCGATATAATCCTAACTGTGTAGAAATGTTGGCCAATCAGAAGTCTAGAAGCCAGGGAGGGAAAGAGTTAAAAAGATGGTGCATAGAAGAAGTCTTTCTAAATGGAGGGACAATAACTGAGTGTGTCTATGTAAGTGTGTAAAAACTGCAGATAGTAGAAGTCACAGCAACAGTATTTTGTTTCTATCATTGTAGAAACTCATCTCATATAAACAATAAAGTGGCGCACAGCACGATGTAAAAAAAGGCGCACACCTTTGACATTGTGTGCCTAAATCTCTGTTTTCCTAGTCCACATGTAAAAGCAAAAACAGAGTTTTTGAAACTCTGTTTTCAGTGATCCAAAACGCTTTTTACATGGGGACAAAAGGCCCAAACGTTGATAAACACCAGAACGAAATACCCGTGTTCGTGTGGACATAGCCTTGTTCTTCAACCCGGACAAAATGATAATGCAGCTTCAATGTTAAAAGCAGCGTGTCCAGAGGCAGATTAAATACTAGTTTCAGAGAAGCGCTTCTGTGTAGGTTTGACTTTTTTTACTTTCTGATTGTGTTTCTCCTTTCTTTGTAAACTTCTCCTTCGTTGCCTGTAAGTCACTATCCTCATTTTCCACAAAAGACAAAAAGAAAAGAGAAAAAGAAAGAAGCCCTGAAACTAAATTGTGATCAGAATATAAAATGTGTTTGTGTAAGAGAGAAAGTGGTAGAGAGAGGTAGGAACACAGCATCAGCGGACGTGGAGGTGACTCTACTGTCGACTTCAATCACAGCACCCAGCCGAGCTGTTAGCCGGATTCATATGCTACACTGACTAAACCATTACTACCACCATTAATCACAGCCTCATGTCCACTTACATCACTAGGCTCTGCTCGATGTCTGCAGAGGAAGAGGGATACACAACCTTTCAAAGTAAGAGTCTGGCTTTGACTTTACAAGGAGAAATGATTTTGCAGCTTAGCTAGAAGCAGAAGGACAAAAGGAATGAAATGTAGTATGATATTAAAGCCATGCTTACAAATGCAAGAATATCACTGCATTAAATACAAAATATCAACGACAATGGAAAAGAAAAGTACAAGCTAGCCATGTTTGTCAATTAAAAGACGGTTAAAGTGGGCAGTATTTTTATAAACATCTGCGTCCTTTTTATTAGAACTATTACAAATAAAACAAAGGAGCATGACAGTCGACAGGCCATAATGACCATTCTTTTTCACATGAACTTGCTTTGAAATAAAAAGTCATTAAAACGGGCACAAACACAAGAGCTAAAGCTTCCAGTTAGAGCAGAAAAATTAATCCTACTTAAGATCTTTATCGTCTTCAGGGATGGAGGGATGAAACGATGACACTTATGGGAAATGGGATCTTAATTTGGAGAAACACTGAGCACTCATGGTGATACTAGTGCGACCACGGAGGCTGCTAATCATCCTCACCGCGGTGTCATTTGGTCACAGCAATTAAACTAAGGTGGCACCGTTAAAATAACGATTTATCAATGATTAAAGATGCTTCACGGAGCAGCGAGCACATGTATTTGCCAGTTTATATTTTAGTTTGGATCCAACCACACAGAGAGCTGGCTCTGTCAGGGACAGATAACAGATTCACGGTTGGTATTTGCTCTCAGATGAAGAGGATTTCTTCTGGATGAAGCCTCATGCTCGTACACACACCTCGGATCCCCGAGGTTGTACGAGCTTGCTGTGAAATGCACATAATATGGCTGTTTGTGTATAACCAGGAGGAGAGCTAGCAAACAGAGCAATGTTCTCAGTATGATGCTGGGGAGAAGCCTCACATTATACCTCCTGTTTTTCCTGCAGCAGCAGGAACATATAGGAAGCTTGACTTGTGGCCAGAGGCATTGTTGTGCTACAGCTACAGTAAACCTGTTACTGTTACTAAAAGTTTAAAGACGTTTCTGTGCATCACAAATATGCACTGCTTTGGATTAAGCAATGGATTGTTATTTTAGGAAATAAAGGAGAGAAAATAAAGATAACCACACAACTGCATGTTCAGCTACAAATATTAAAAAATAAACTTCTCCTCATCTCAAGAGAAACAACTATGGTTGCTACAAACCTATTCATTATTTTTAGTCGTGAGGCCAAAACGCCATAACAACATGATGGACAACCACTAAACTTACCTCCTGTTTTTGGGCGCAGATATTTACATCACATGCAAAGATATGCAAGAAGACTGCAGGGATATACCAAAGCATATCTTTGCTGGAGCTCTGGTTTGGAGATGTGGAGCTAAAATGAAATCATACTAAAGATTAGACAGGCATTCTTTTTGGGAGGCAGAGGACAAGAAATACAGAACAAATTCCTTTAACATATACGTTTTAGTCTGTTGATGGAATATGGAAATAACAAACAACACTACTTATCTTAATGACCTTATAGTACCATATCACCCCATTAGAGCGCTTCACTCTCACACTGCAGGCTTACTTGTTGTTCCTAGAGTATTTAAAAGTAGAATGGGAGGCAGAGCCTTCAGTTTTCAGGCCTCTCTTCTGTGGAACCAGCTTCCAGTTTGGATTCAGGAGACAGACACCATCTCTGCATTTAAGTTTAGCTTATATAGTTAAGGGTGGATCAGGTGACCCTGAATCCTCCCTTAGTTATACTGCAATAGGTGTAGGCTGCTGGGGGATTCCCATCATTAGTTATTATTAATCTCTGGCTCTCTTCCACAGTGTGCCTTTGTCCCGTTTTTCTTGCTTTTAAAGGTAAATAAAATAAAAAAGACATACTGTCTGTAAAACAACAATCTGCAAAGTAAGCAGTGAATGAAAGGAGGAAATTCTCTACAGTGAAAACGTGTGTTTAGTCTGATGTTGTACCCGTGTGAAACCCGCCTAACGAGCGCGCTTCATACCACTGATTTCCTCTGCCCTCATTTTAAGGGTCTCTTCTGTTTTTGGTTGCTCTGCAGACTTCTGTGTTTGTGGCAGGCGAAGCTGCCGTGTTGGGTCTGTGCACTCCGTGACTCACACTGAGTCACAGTAAGACGCTACAGCTGAAAGTGGCGTATCCCCCGAGGAGCACCAGCCTGTCAGACTACTGCATCTCATGTCAGAAAACACACTTTTCATCGTCTAAAACTTTCATCCTCATCTTTCAAAGTTTTATGGAAATTAGTAGCTGGATATTTTTACTGTTTACCTTTATCATTAAAATGATTACCATTTAACACCAATAGTTATTCAAGTAATTAAAGTTTGATTCAAAAATAGCGCAAAGATCAGTGCATGTTATGAACAACTAGATTTAAGATGTCACAGCTCTTACAGGTGGAAACTCTTGTACTTAGCAGAGAATGCCTGAGCTGTAGCCGGGGCTCAGTGTGTGGAGCCACTGCACCACACGCTGGTAAAGGACGACTCGACGTACAGGTTAAACATCCTGAGTGAATGTATCTGTCTTTGATACAGACCATATCAGCATCAGTTTCACAGCTGAAGGTTAATTTTTCAAGTATTGCCTGTCCACTGGCTGTCACAGATGAAACAATGCTCTAAGGTACCATTGCTATTCATTAAGGAACTTAGTGGCTGGCACTTAATTGTGAGTAAATGGAGGATTGCAGCAGATCAGCAGGTTCTGAAACACTCAGAACAACAACCACGCCACATTCAAAGTCACTTAGATCACCTTTCTTCATCATTTTGATGCTCAGTTTGAACTTCAGGAGCTTCTCTGCATTCCTAAATGTATTGAGGTGCTGCCATGTGATTGGCTAATGTTTGTGTAACCCTGTAAAACCCAACCCATCAAAAAATTCTGATTTATTATAACTGAGATGTTTATTAACCCTTAGAACAAAATCCACATTTTTCTTTTTTCCTATATCATGTTGTGTATGATATATTTTTATTATATATTTTTTATATCACATTTGTTACATTGGGCGTTTTTGGCAACTTTTTGCTAATAGCAATGGTAATTTTAGACGAAAAAAAGGGTTTTGTCCCAAACATTTTGAAACTATGGCAAGTATTGTTATGTTGTAAGTATGTTCATGAGATAGAGGTCTCAGAAACTCACGTATCAAATATGATACAAAGGGAATTATAGGGTTAATGAGTAGTTGAACTGGTGTACCTAACAAAGTGGCTGTTAATGCAGATAAAAAAAATCGAAGTTAGGAAAGAAAGTGGTGAAAGGAATCGAAGCGTTTCACTGAGGGCTAAAGAGGTCACTCTCCATCTCTGCACCGTATGGCTTCTGTCACTCTTTCTTACTTCGATCACCTGATGCCCGCTTCAACTGACACTTGAAATTTCTCGAACCATCCTGACTAATTTCCTCTGGGGCAGGTTTTCTCTCATTTTGTAACCAAGCAGTTTCCACATACTAAAAAGGGGACATTACCAGATCTGCTGATAGAAATGCAAAGCTTCTTTATCTTAACTGGAGGTTTAGGACGCCATTGTTCCCCTTTCTATAAAAGTTATGCTTCCTTTTCCTCATTGCAGCCTCATCTCGTAAAGTTTCCTTCACCTGGCCGTCTCTATTTAGTTAAAACACCTGTTCCCATTTTTCCATCAGCTTTCTCAGATTCACACCAGCCTTACTGTTCTCTGCAGGTCCACATACATTTACATACACAAAATATTTTTTTCTCTTATTTTGAAACCCCCCCCCCCCCCAGTATTTTTACTGGTATATTTACATGTGTGGTGTAAATGCATATTAACATCACACATCTCTGATGTGGACATTTGTTCTGGCGTTTGTCACCATATACTATAGATTTTTATCATTAATGTTAGATTTTTACATCCTCTAAACATTTTAAGACTATGTTTCTTTTACATTTTTTTCTTATTTGTGACAAAAAATAACATTAGTACGAGAAGCAGGTTAACATTCATGCAACACTGTGTGGGTGGTGAAAGTTTTCTTATCAACAGTAAGGCTGCAGTGTAAAGGGTAAATGGACTGACTCTTATATAGCATACTCATGTTGTATACTATAGACAGTGTTGGGGAGTAACGGAATACATGTACCGCCGTTACGTATTTAAAATACAAAATATGAGTAACTGTATTCCGTTACAGTCACCATTTAAAAAGGTGGTATTTAGAATACAGTTACTTTGTTGAAATAAATGGATTACACGGTGGTATTTTCCTGTTTCATATTGTCGCAGGTCAGGACTAGGGATGGGTACCGGTGTCCGGTGCCATGATGGCACCGGTTCTGACATAAACGGTAGTAACCAGACCGAAAAGCAGCGCACATTTCGGTGCTTTATTTCGGTGCTTTTTTTTCCTGAGCTGTGATACACTTTAGATTCTAGCCAATCATTTTACGTTTCCGAGGATAGTAGGCGGGGCCAGGTACGTACGTTCTGTTAGAGCAGAGCTACAGATTAAAAATGTCCAAGGCGAAGTGGTCAAAAGTCTGGCTGTACTTCACAGCAAAATATGCAAACTCAGCAGCCTGCAACAAGTGCTTTAAGCTGATACTGTGACACTGTCAAAGGAGGTAACACCTCAAATCCGATGAAACACCTGGCGACGCATAGCGTTTTTTTTAAAAGCCCAGAAATGCGCCGTATTTGATAGCTTGCTGCGAGACCTCACACCGAGCACATCTACTGCGGGTGGGTTGCCTGTTATGCAACATCCCCCAAAAACACGAAGAGGAGAGTCCTGGCCCCTAGCCCTGCCAGTGTAGCAGAAATGATGAGGATGATGATGCAGCAGCAGCCGTTCTTCTCTGCGTGAGTAGCTTAATGTTGTTCGTGTGTAATTTACGTTGAGTAGGCTAACCACGTTATTACATTAATGCATGTAAGGTGAACTAGCAAACATCATCATAGCTACATGCGGCTGTCCTCTTGTTTGATGGCAGATACTCCCTTCACCCTGGCTAAAAAGGCTAAAATGACCAAAGAAAAAGTGGAAAACAGTTAAACATGAGAGGTTTAGGACAAAGTTTGTGTTTTTTCCATTGTTTAAGCACTGCTTCCAGCCAAGAGTGATACCATATATGCCCCATAGCTGCAGAAAAGGCTAACATTGTTATATTTTTACAAAAAACAGCTGAACATGAGAGGTTTTTGGACCAATTTTGTGTTCTCCATTCTTTAAGCACCGGTTTGAGCACCGTTTGAGCACCGGCACCGTTTCAAAAGTACCGATTTGGCACCGGTATCAGATAAAACCTAAACGATACCCATCCCTAGTCAGGACTGTTTGGGTTTTGTTTGACAGCTATGTTCTGTTGTTCCAGGCGACAGCGTTACGGTTGCCATGGTTACAGGGTGACGCGTGCTCTCTCTGTGTGTCTTTCCTGGGTGACAGAGCGCCTTTTTGTTGTTGTGCTAAGCTAATAGGCAGAATGCTGCAGCCATAGCCCTAAAGAATGTAGCATCATGGGCAGTGTAGTCCGTGTTGCAGGGAGAATGGACTGTGTAGATAACAGCAATGTTATGTTTGTCCATACTGCCTCCTGTTGCTGCCGTTACGGAGAGTTCCAGCAGGTGTCGCTGTGGTTCTCTCTAGATATTATGTGTACTTCCTGTTACGAGTGTACGGACGTTCATGTTGGCTGCTAATAAACGCCTGGCATACAGTTACAGCGGACTGGTTATTATAAGCAAAACCTACATGGTGTCAGAAGTGGGATATCTTAGAAATCCTGCACAGTCCAAGAAGAAAAGCGGAGCCGGTAAGGACGACGAAAAAAGCAATCACCGCACAACATGGCGGACGGATTCCGGCGCCCAGATCCTCTCATCTTTGACGGCAACGTCGCTGAAAACTGGCGTAAGTTCGAGCGCGAATATGACATCACGTATGCCCCCGCAGTCATATCAGCTGAAGGCATAGTAGAAGTCGCCGCGGAATCGAGGGAAGACCCCGCATGTCTAAAGCGAAAGTTCAGGGAGATTTTAGTTGGATCTGCTTTTAGTCCTTCGTCAGTGAATATGTGTCCCACGTAGCTCACTTCTTTAAGTCTGAACTTGCACTTTTTTGGATTCAGTTTGAGTTTTACTTGTCTGGCTCGCTCCAGAACCTTTTTTAAATTTTTGTCATGCTCCTCCATATGTGAGCACATTAAAGAACATGGCCAGAACCTGCAGCTTTGGTGCACTACAAGACCAGTTAATCAGAGACAGATTAGTATGTGGTATAACCAGTGACAGCGTCAGACGTTCCCTTCTTAAAGAGACAGAACTCACTCTTGCCAAGGCGGTGCGTATATGCCAAATAAGCGAGCTCACAGATCAACATAGCAAAGCCCTCTCTACACCAAAGCATATTACATCTGCTAGTGTGGACACTGTACAGATTAAACATGGCAAGTTCAAAAGGAAAA
>NW_005187881.1:68567-71045 GCF_000239375.1 Pundamilia nyererei
AACAACACGGTAATAACGACGGCCCGCTAGCATGCGCTACCAAAAATAGTGCTTTGTTGTGTATCTGACGG
This sequence comes from Pundamilia nyererei, assembly GCF_000239375.1. Taxonomy (NCBI): domain Eukaryota; kingdom Metazoa; phylum Chordata; class Actinopteri; order Cichliformes; family Cichlidae; genus Pundamilia; species Pundamilia nyererei. The sequence goes on from NW_005187881.1 coordinate 68,639, forward strand.
ACAAAAGCCAAACCAGTGCCACACCACTGAAGTTGCAGTATTTTTACAAACCAATTCTGGTTCATCCGTTTCATTTAACGATCCGCTTTCGCTCTTCTCATTCTGCGTCACCGCCATGTGCGTATGTAAACATAGGCACTGTGCATGCTCGTTTTACCCATATTCTATCGCGACATTTCATTTTCCTATCGTTGCCCAAAATTAGACCGGTATTATTGTGAATGGTATGATATAGCCCAGCCCTACTAAAAACTATTTCTCTCAATAAAATGTGCGCTTTGAAAGCTGTGGAAAGGGTTTGAGTACATATGACCGCTATAATTAAATATGTAGTTGATTATTTGGTATTTATTCCCATGGGGATTTTCACTCTATAGTCAGTGTTGGGAAGGTTACTTTTAAAATGTATTCCACTACAGATTACAGAATACATGCCCCAAAATGTATTTTATAACGTATTCCGTTACGTTACTCAATGAGAGTAACGTATTCTGAGTACTTTGGATTACTTAATATATTATCATGCTGTTTACAACTACATGAATGTGATTTATAGCTATTACTGAAGGTCCGCGGCTCCAAACCATAGTAAAGGGACCGCTGGCTAATACGTCGGGTTCGTAGCCGAAAACTAGCTTTGCTTTGTTGTTTGGGTCAAGTTTGCTAGCGAGAGACAGAGAGAGGCGTTGAAAGGCTGCTCCAATGGGACTTATTGTTTCTGAGGAAAACACGAACACGGTGTACAGTCGAGTCTTAACCCCTTAGCAGTCCTACAAATTTACAATTAGTCCCCTAAACCATCCAATGTACCGTGGGCGGTACGTCCGACTGCTAACAGGTTAATAGCTTACTTACAACTGGGCTCGTCGGGCACTCTTCTTGGCTGCAGTGGTTATTATTATATTTACATGCTTCCAGCTCCCGTTTCTGCTCGTGACAGCTCGTACTTTTCCACTCTCCTTTTTCTCTCCTTTTTCTCCCTCGTCACGCTCACAGACACATAACGGGTATGGCAGTCTGTTCTCCCTGCAGCACGGGCTACACTGCCCATGAGGCTACATTCTTTAGGGCTATGGCTGTAGCATTCTGCCTATTGGCTTAGCACAATAACAACAACAAAAAGGTGCTCTCTCACCCAGGAAAGACACAGTTGCAGAGAGAACGTGCATCAACCTGTAACCATGGCAACCGTAACGCTGTTGCCTGGAACAACAGAACATAGCTGTCAAACAAAACCCAAACAATCCTGACCCACCACAATATGAAACAGGAAAATACTGCCGTGTAATCCATTTATTTCAGCAAAGTAACTGTATTCTAAATACCACTTTTTAAACGGTAACTCTAATGGAATACAGTTACTCATATTCTGTATTTTAAATACGTAACGGCCATACATGTATTCCGTTACTCTCCAACACTGTCTATAGTATTGATAAAATTCTAATAAAATCTGCCGCTTTCTGTAAGCTAATAGTATGGCATTAACATAATCTTAAACCTTTTGAAAATATCTTAGTTTCAAGGCTTTAAAAGAAAAGAAAATAGACAACAAGATAACTTTTCAAGCTTTTTACAGATGCTCAAAATCGCTGCAGTACAATAAACATGCATCAGCAGAATTTCAGAGCTTACTGCTCTCGGTCTGAGGCTGGACGGCACGTTTGTCTTTAAGCTAATTGTTGCTGCAGACTGACATGAAAGCTGTGTGATTGCAGCCATGTGAGCGACTTTACTCAGTTAAAGGCTGAGAAAGAAAATGAGAAATAGCCGTTCTGACTGTTCAGGATGCAAACAGCACTTTAAAACAAAAGCATCTCTCCCTGCAGAATCGTTCTAGACCTTTCTTTGCTGGATTGTGCAGAGAGAATAAGGGAACTTGGTCTGTGACAAACAGACTCATTATGAGCAGAGTAGAAGTTTATTTATGGATTTGGATTACCGTCCCCTTGCTAAGGCGTTGATACTTTAATTAGCTTCATCAGTCATCGCGATAATGCCGAATTTGTCGCTTTCTTATTGCTCCCCTGCAAGTTGGATGGTTTTTGCTTTGCTTGTGTGACCTGCTTGCTACAGCACATGCTGAAGGAGCTCATCCTCCCAAACCTCCTGTTCTCGGCTGTTGTTACAGCAAGTCGCCATCACTCTCCTTGATGAATGCAGAGTCTGGTCGCTACAGAGAAAAAAGAACAGAAATAAAGTTTTATCTGTGCAATTACTGGGGGAGGACAGTAATTTAGTTATTTATGGTCGGTTATATGCCTTTGTGTATGTATGTGTGCATATATATATAACACACAACACCCAGCACGCCCCTGCGGGCGGTTTATCCTTCAAGCTCGGGTCCTCTACCAGAGGCCTGGGAGCTTGAGGGTCCTGCGCAGTATCTTAGCTGTTCCCAGGACTG
>NW_005187881.1:71397-82027 GCF_000239375.1 Pundamilia nyererei
GTTTACATATTGTTGATTACGTTGCTGTGCTTGAGAGTCACCATCTACCGGAACCAAATTCCTTGTATGTGTTTGCGCATTTACTTGGCCAATAAACGCGATTCTGATTCTGATTTGGTTTTACCAAAGCAGTAGCTTGTTGTGTTTCCAGTCGCAGGGAACATTTCCAGTTTATGCTACCCAAGGTTTATTACTGTGCTTCAGACACTGCAGTGTTAGTATTACCAGTGGAAGTCAGCTATTTGATGTTTCAACATAAACACTACCCCATATCACTGTTATCCAGATGGGAAAATAATATTTGCGGGAACTCTGGGTAACCCAAGAAGCCACGAAAGGACTTGAGCCAAAATAAAATGCAAAGCTCCAAAATCAGTCAGCACAATAAACACAACTATCGCATTTCCAATTATCACGGCTGTCTCAACTTCAGTGCAACTTATATTTTGCTATATATTATTTTATAATTGCTATGAGAATCAATTGTTGTGTGTTTTCTATCGGTTTACCCACTGAATCTTGTTTCTGCTATAGCAGCCTTGCTTTGCCCCCAGGGACCAATAAGATCTCATCCAATCGATGCAGTTCTACCCTGCCACCAGTTATATGACTGTTACCATCCAGATGTTGCCTGTAGTGAGTTAGTAATTGTCTGCAACACCAGATGTTCATCTGGGTGAGCCTGAAATCGCCTGATGAACTTCATTTAATGTATTGTTTAATCAAATGAGTAAAAATATAAAAAATAATATAAAATCAGATTATAAACCAAAGAGTATATTTTGTTCTCTAAGCTGTTTTCTGTTCTTCATGCCAACATTAAGTATTTTATCACTTTTGTGATGCCCTCAACTCATTTTTTATTATTCAGAGTCATAAAACAGCCATAAAACTGTGGTTTTAGTTCCACGCTGGAACACACATGAAACATTTAAATCATCCTGCGTGCATTTTCTTTCTTTCAGTAGCAGCTGTTTGCTAAGCACACGGAGGCATGTATTACTACACAACACTATGGAATCAAATTCTGATGTAGGAGCTTCATATTGGTACCTTAGTTGCATCTACTAAAAATCTTAGACAAGTTCAACTCTCAGTCACCTTGATGTCAAAGTCCAGCCTTAAATTAAGTTAAATTAAATGAATGTACCACCTGTTCAGCTGTTACTAAGAGGACAGTTGGCTGTAGAGACCAGTAATCCTTCTGTTTATTTCTGCTGATGACATGGGAGTGTGTGGGGACTGACTTCCTGCTGCCCCCCCCCCCACCCAGTGGACATTGTAGGAACTGCAGCTTAGGAACCAAATTTTAGGGCAACGGTAGGACTGATGGCAATGAATACAATATCATACTTAATTCACACACAGAGAATTATTTGAGAGTCCAATCTCCTCCTCACTCCTCACACAAAATATTAGGTTAGGTGCTATCTGCACGCGCTAAACATCAAGTGTTTTAACAAAACAGAACACTATAAAAATGTTTAAAGGCAACAAAAATTTTGTATGTATGTGCTTTCCACTACAGCAGCTTGATGTGGATATATTGCTGCTGTAGACATTAAATAAGAGCAGGATATCGATAGCAGACGATTCAGCACCTCGCTGAAACTCATAAACATAAATTTGCTGATGATGGTTCCCTACTGAGGTCAAGAGCACTCATAAATGACAGAGCAGTGCACAACATCAACCAAGGCTTTGACTCGGCTGAAGAAAGTGAGCATGCTTGAAGAAGCAGAAATCCTCAGTGGCAAGGACATAATAAAAAAATAAATAAAAAAATAAAAGTAGTTTGTTTAATTTTTTCACCAACAGATGAGCTTTTAGTAAATCTAGTGTTTGCGTTTGTTTACAGACAGAGAATGCAGTACAGTCACTTCCAAAAAGACAAAACCCGATTTATGAACCATGATTTATATGTTTTAATCTTTGGTTCCCCTGATATTGGCCTTTTGGATTATTGTTTAATGTTACTTTCTATTAATTTTAGTATTTTTGTGATGTATTTGAGTTTTGTAATAATGTTACATGTTTGGATTCTGTCTTGACTTTATTATCCTTTCATCAGTGCAGCTTTGTATCAGGTTTGCTGTGAGTTTACTCATCCCTGTATAAGAGAGTTGTGCATGTATGTCGGCATGTACATGTCTCACCAAATGTATGAGCAGTCTTGGGAAGGTTACTTTTAAAATGTATTCCACTACAGATTACAGAATACATGCCCCAAAATGTATTTTATAACGTATTCCGTTACGTTACTCTCTGGATTACTTAATATATTATCATGCTGTTTATATGGGCGATCGTGGCTCAAGAGTTGGGAGTTCGCCTTGTAATCGGAAGGTTGCCGGTTCGAGCCCCGGCTTGGACAGTCTCGGTCGTTGTGTCCTTGGGCAAGACACTTCACCCGTTGCCTACTGTGGTGGTCAGAGGGCCTGGTGGCGCCAGTGTCCGGCAGCCTCGCCTCTGTCAGTGCGCCCCAGGGTGGCTGTGGCTACAATGTAGCTTACCATCACCAGTGTGTGAATGTGTGCGTGAATGGGTGGATGACTGGATATGTAAAGCGCTTTGGGGTCCTTAGGGACTAGAAAAGCACTATATAAATACAGGCCATTTACCATTTACAACTACATGAAAGTGATTTATTACTCTTACTGATGGTCCACGGCTCCGAACCATAATAAAGGGACATCTGGCTAATACGTCGGGTTCCGTGTCGGGCTCGTAGCTGAAAAATAGCTTTACTTTGTTGTCTGGGTCAACTTTGCTAGCGAGAGACAGAGAGAGGCGTTGAAATGCTGCTCCAACGGAACTTATTGTTTCAGAGGAAAACACTAACACGGTGTACAGTCGAGTCTTAATAGATTACTTACAACTGGGTTCCTCAGGCACTCTTCTTGGCTGCAGTGGTTATTATTATATTTACATGCTTCCAGCTCCCGTTTCTGCTCGATGACAGCTCATAATTTTCCTTTTTCTCTCCCTTCTCGCGCTCACAGACACATAACGGGTATGGAAGTCCATTCTCCCTGCAGCACGGACTACACTGCCCATGAGGCTACATTCTTCAGGGCTATGCCTGTAGCATTCTGCTTAGCACAACAACAACAACAAAAAGGTGCTCTCTCACCCAGGAAAGACACAGTCGCAGAGAGAATGCGCGTCACCCTGTAACCATGGCAACTGTAACGCTGCCGCCTGGAACAACAGAACATAGCTGTCAAACAAAACCCAAACAATCCTGACCAGTGACAATATGAAACAGGAAAATACCGCCGTGTAATCCATTTATTTTAACAAAGTAACTGTATTCTAAATACGACTTTTTAAACGGTAACTGTAACGGAATACAGTTACTCATATTCTGTATTTTAAATATGTAACGGCGGTACATGTATTCCGTTACTCCCCAACACTGTGTATGAGACATGTATCTTGTGAGACAGCGTTGAGGTGGCAGATAGGTTTAAGGTGGGGAGTAGGAAGCCCACTGAGGTTTCATGATTACCTGGGCTTTTAGCGGTCTGGAATGTGATCTGCACCCACTCTGTTTACTTTAATGGACAAATGGAATTTTCTTTTTAGCAGTTTTAGAATACATAAAGAATAAGCTACGGTCAGCAACAACACTGACTGAATTCAGCTGGAGACCTAAATCCACATAAATTAGTGAATACTGGAGTAGCAGCACAGGTCGACTAATACCCTGTACTCAAAGAAAACTGCAGTTCACAACGTTATTGTGTGACTTATTTGTAAGTAGTTCTTCACGCTGTACTACCTCACCTTAATCCACACATGCCAAATCCCATTTTCTGGAGAGCTTTTGAAGTCTCTGACTCTATCCTCTTTGACTAACTGTCTAACTACAGTGTGTTGGCATCACTGCTGGAGTGGTCCCCTGGTTTCAGTCATATCTTGCTGATTGGACACATTATATCACCTTAAGAGACGCATGTTCCTCTTCTGCCCCAATATAGCAAGATGTGCTGGTCATTGTCATTGATTCCAAAAGTAGCCATTCCTCTCCTTAACGTGACTTGATGCTTCATCGTACCATATCTGGAAGTCTGCCAGTCTGCCACTACCTAACAAAGCTCTGGACAAGCTGCAGTACACAGCAAATTCAAAAGTGTTAAATGTTTTGGTGTTAATAGTCTTCTTGCAAAAGTAGAGTTAATTTTACTCTAAGCAGAGTCATATTCTTTTAATGTAACTCTGAGGTGTAAAATGATAGTAGTTAAAATCGAGTGTTAAAAATGAGTGTTTCTCTGTCAAATCTGGAGGTGTTACAATGGAAACATTAACTCTTGACCTCTTAACTCTGAACTCCTACAGGGGCTATGACACCAATAGAGTAAATTCACAGACTCCGCCCCCAGCACGGCTCCAATCGAAGCTGAAGTGAAGCCGTTTCAGAACATTTTGCTCTACATATTTGAGTTGTTTGCCATGCTTGGTAAGTCATTTTTTCAAAGATTGTTTCAATTATTATTATGAGCTTTTACTTCTGTGGCTCTTTGGAGTTGAGACAAAGCTGTGTGAAAGGCATTAGCCATGTTGCTCGCTGATAGCATAATATTCTGTTTTAGCTAGCTGAAAGGTATTGTTTGCGGGCAAATACCACAGCCTTGAAAAAAAGCTTGCATGTGAATTTTCAGTCAAACGTTTGATGAAATACACCTAAAACAATGTCTAGAATGTGAAATGTTGGTATAATGGTGCTACTTGAAGCCTGAAACCCCATAATAAAAAAAACACGAGCAAACAGCAGTAGCAGGCGTCCTGACTGGATTCTACGTTAGCATAGATCCCTCCAAAGTTTTGTGCACACGGTTTAAGTAAAAATTAAAAAGGCTGAGGTTTTACCTTTAGTTCAGTATTACCTGTTGCCTGTGTCTTTGTCTTTTGGGAAAATACTTTACACAACTAATGGCTCAAAGAGGATTCCTTTTTTTTTTTCTGTGCTGCAATTGTTTACTGGATTATTTGTGCCATTAATTAGTGTCAACTAATTTTTATTCAATCTCCACACAGGATATGCTTGTGAAGATGGAATATGGGGGAGAGCAGAAGTGCGTTGAAGTTCCACAAAGGGATGAATGAAGGACATGCATATTGTATTGAAGAAATAAGTGATGAGAATGCTGTTATTTGCATTTACCAGCTCACCTATGTCAAACCTTTTGATAAACAAAATTCTAATGAAAGTGAGAACATGTATACTGTTACATCTTTCAGAAAATGTTTTGAAATTGTGGTGCACAGTTCAGAATAAATGTTTTTAAAAAACTATTGCGTCTTTTTAGTAAATGTTTATTTCCAAGAGAAATTTCTAGAAGTTCAGAACAGTAAAATTCCCACTTTTTAGAATGAATTAGAAGATAACTCTTACGTAGTTAAACTAAAATACTCTTTGAGAGTTAATATATAAACTCTTAACACCAAGTGATAAATTATCAACTCCAGACAGATTTGGTGTTTAACACTAAATCAGAGTTTTAACGTACCAACTCTCCAAAAAGAGTTAAATTCTCTGGTGTGGACCCATATAGACACTTTAATAGTGTTGAAATCAAATCCGACAGTGTTAATTTGGACATGCTGGATTTGCTGTGTATGTTCAGAATGGTCAGGTCCCATATTTCCTTTACATTCCTTCATGCCCTTGCTCCATCAGATCTCCCCCTTCGCTACACTGCATCTCTGACTCATGTTCCTCAGTTAAAGGCCCAATTTTCATCCCTCACAACAGAAGAACATGTCCCCCTCTGAGATTTGCAATGCCCCATCTCTGGACATTTTCAAAAAAAAAGCAGATGAAAGATGTCATCTACTGACTGAAGATTTTTGCCTTTGAGTCTTGTGTGTATAAATCAAGCTTTTGTTCTTTGAAACTTGCTCTAAATCTAAGTTATTAAACTTATTGTTTTTATTGTTTATTGTTCTTTGTCTCCCATTGCTTCATGTCCACTGGTTACATGAAGTGGCAAGCTCCTGGGATTGGCTGATAATTCTAACAACTGACTGATGGTTGAATGATTTGGCTGATATGGAGATGAGATGAGAAGGAATGAGATGCGCCTTATGAGGACTGAAAACTAAAATATTGTTTGTGCATTCCTTGGGTTTTACAGACTGGTGTCTTACAGACACTCGGACGGTCTAACCTCATTCCTGTGTGACACGGTTGTGAGTGCATGCCATTTTCTTTACAGCATTGCCTCGTGTCTAGAGGTGAATGAGCATGACATAGTAAAGCTCCGAGTGTAACAGAGAAGGTGTGTGGATCAACACATAGATGACAAAACTTCATTTCCAATAACAGCAAAAGCAGTGCCCTGTGCCACTTTCACACTCTGACAGTGCACTCTCCACCACATGGATGCATTTTACAGATGCTCTGTACATGACAAAATGTACATCTTTGACCTCCAGCTGAGCTGAAGTAAATCAGCAAAGTCTCCAAACTTCTGTGAAGCCTTCTTCACTGCTATGTAAAAACTCATGATTCATGACTGGGTGGCAGGGCCTGATGAAAGCCTTCACCCAGAATTTATCAACCATGAATAAACAGAACAGCGTAAACATCACACCATTGTTTTGATAGTATTTGCCTGCTATCAAATAATTGAACTGAATTGTATTTTCCTTCTATCTATATGATATTCACATATTAATTAAGATTACTGTGGACTTTGGTTTAGCAGTGAAATGTGCTACCACTGACAAATATTGAAAAAGGGAAGTAAAGGACAAAAATGTCAAAATCTGCTCTTCTGGATCAGGAGAAGCCTCACAGTTGATGCATACGTCTTTGCCAGAAGAAGCAGATCTTCCACCAGGACTGCCCTGGAGGCCTTTTGCTAAACACATGTGAGTTCTGGTGACCTGGACACAGAGTTGCACACTGAACCTTTCAGTTCACAGTATGCTGGGCTGCAAAGCTTAAAATGTACCAAATACAAAGCTAATTGTCATGCAGGGATGGTGAGAAAAATTCATCAGTGGAAGAAAATGTGCCAAATGGAGGATTTGACCTACATCAGCTGGTGACTGGGAACTTTTCAGTGAGCTCTGTGGCTGCCAGTCGCCGCAGGTGGAGCTGAGCTGGAGATCTGACATTAATTAGGAGGAAGAAGACAGTTTCCCTGAATCTGTCACGCCTGCTCATCAGCTGTATGACTCCCAATCTGTCCAAATTTCTCTGTAGCTCTCCAGGAAATATCTACCTGTCCACCTGTCTGTATAGAAAATCAGTCTATCCACAGTGCAGCTTCTTGCTCTGGACTGTGAGTTTTGATTAATGGTTGAGCCGTGAGTCAGATTGCAGTAATTGCAGACTGACTTTCAGTGCTTTTTTTTTGTGTGCCAGATTTCCTTTCCATTACTCGCCGACATACCTCCAGCTCAAGTGTGAGCACTCTACAATGTCTTCCGAGTTAGTGTCAAATTGGGAGCCAACCAAGGCTAACAGTCTTTAGACTTTTTCAGCAGATCTGAGTCATAACGCCCGCGGAGAAAACCAGAGGATGGGAGAGTTTGCTGGTGTTTATTTGGAGAGTGGCTTAGCCGAACTGCAAGCTGGCGATTTGATCATCCCTGCTGTCCACTCCTAACTCGGCCCTGTCTAATACTATAACCACAGCCGTAACCTGGTTTCACCTTTTTCACCTTACTCAAATGCTAACACCGCCTTAAAAAAATCAGCTGAACTAAATTCCCTTTAATTAAATTAAAAGCAACAACATTTGAACACGAAAGTCACAATCTGAAGAGGCGAGGTTGGAGGCCAAGTAAACAGGCTTCTTCTTTGTGTTCCCTGATTCACTCCTGGACAGTATTCATCGTACAAATAATAGTGTGGTCCAGTACTGCCCACCTTTGAAATTAAAATTAGGCCAAGGTGGAAACGCTGGAAACTGCTGTTCTTCTACTGACCACATGAAGCTTAGTTTAACACAGTGGTCCTGTTAAAATTAGCGAATGACAGAGCACACGTACAGCACCAGGACTCTCACCTCACAGTATTCACCACCGAGGCTCCTACGATCCTTATGTGTGTAGCTGAAGGATGATTCATTAAGCTCAGTTTGGATATTAAAAATTTTCTACTTAATATTCGGGGGAAACAAAGATGTTATAAAAGAAAACTGTCATGTTTTTATTTATTTTCCATCCTCCAAAAGTGAAACCAGCAGAAACGATGTTATAATTCTATCCAGCACCTGCACATCATCTTCCAGTAATCTGTATCCATATTATCTGACACAGGAGGCGAATCCACCCCAAATCCTTCAGTGTCACAGAACTGATTTAATTTTTCTTTACTGTGGTAATCTCATTTTTGTTTAGCTGAGTGAGACTGTTAATAGCAAAGCTGTTTTGTTGAATGTGCAAACCTGTTATTTGTGGTGTCTCAAAACATAAAACTGCTTTGTAAAGATGAATATTTCAAATGTTTTGAATGTTTAACTGAAGCTCACTGAACTGAAACCCACACAGTTTAGAACCGGAGGAGCCGTTTCTATGACAAATGTGCAAACTCCATATTTAAAATATGTATTGCTTTTCATTTTTACTAGTTTAACCTTTGGTGTTATTCTTGAAGTCTCTGGATTGATTTTGGCAAAGTAACTAAGTACTCCGCTCACTAACACAGCTGCAGCCACAGTGAGAGGGGAAATTTTCTTTCATAATTATACAAGCAGGCAGTAAATGATAAAAGCTGTAGAAATATTGCCTTGAATCAAGGGCGTAGATTTGGCATGGACGGAAGGGACTTGTCCCCACCAAAATCCAGCGATTATTGAATTGTCCCCACCAATAATTTGATCTCTTCGAGTAAAGAAAAACAAACCCGATAGTAAGAAAAAAATGATCTGTCAGCATCTCATTCAGCGAGCGGTGCAGAAAGAGTTAAATTAGTTCTCTACTGGAGTCCTACGTCATGTGACAAATATGGCCAATGTGATTGGCTGTGGCTTTCAGGGAGCTCTGTTTAGTTTCAGCAGCGGCAGAACCTGGATATAAGAAAGTATTTTTCAAAGAAACCTGTAAGTCACTTAAAGTCAAGTTCACTCATATAATGTGTCCGTCATAATAACATTACAGGCTATGCTAGGCCATAAATGCCCACACTCCCGATTTTTCCGGGGAATCCCGAATTTCAGTGCCCCTCCCGAAAATCTCCCGGGGCGACCATTCTCCCCAATTTCTCCCGATTTTCCACCCGGACAACAAAACTGAAAACCATATCCCAGACTGGCCCAGCCAGTTTCCAACAATGGCTACTATTACTGCAGCTACCTAATTTTAATATTACTCTTATTTCTCTTTCTGGGTCGCAAAATAAATTTTTAACACATCTTCAGGCGAGAATGTAGCTGTGTAAACGTCAAATAACTTAAACATGTTATTGAGTGGCCTTTTTCTGTGTTTTATTTGTTGGTGAGTAAATCGTTTTGGCTGAGATTAAAGTTATTAGATTAAATTAGAATAAATAAAACTTTATTAATCCCTCGGGAGGATTCCTCCGGGTTCTCACACAGCTGAATAAACTGCTGTGTGAAAACAGCAGTTTATTCGACCATCTACGCCTCGTCCGGTTATATTTTAGACAGCAAGGAGCAGATGGCAGGTGACGTAATTCTGAAGGCTAGACTGTCCAACTTCACAGTCGCTCATTTTCGGTCTGCCCGGCTTTTGGAGGACCCGGCCCACTTAGACCACAAAGGCCGGATCCTCAGGTGGACGCAGCCTCTGAATTTGGACACCCCCGGCCTGTTTCCGGTCGGACAATATAAAACGGTGACATTTAACTTATTTTATCCGATAAATAAACACTTTAAAATTAAGTTTTTTGTATATATATGTACATGTATACTAGTGATGGGTCGGTTGCGAAGGAAATGGCTCTTAGAGCCGGTTCTTTGACGTGAACGACGCCAGCTGTTTTTTTTTTCTCTCACCCTCTCTCTCTCTCTCGCACTTTTTTCCCACTTCACTCAGCATGCGACCCTTGTGCTTTACACTGGGCGGAAGGGGCAGTAGTTACACTCAGTAACACAGGAACAGAGCAGGAGGGAGAGAGAGAAAGAGAGCCAGGGACAACAACATCACATTAGAAAGGTATAGTAATCATTAGGGATGGGTACCGGTATCCGGTGCCATTATGGCACTGGTTCTGACATAAACGGTAGTAACCAGACCGAAAAGCAGCGCACATTTCGGTGCTTTATTTTGGTGGGTTTTTTTTTCCTGAGATGTCATACACTTTGGATTCCAGCCAATCATTTTACTTTTGCAAGCGTAGTAGGCGGGCCCAGGTACGTAAGTTCTTTTAGAGCAGAGCTACAGATTAAAAATGCCCAAAGCAAAGCGGTCAAAGTCTGGCTGTACTTAACAGCAAAAGATGCAAATTCAGCAGCCTGCAACAAGTGCTTTAAGGTGATACTGTGAAAAGGAGGTAACTCCTCGAATCTGATGAAACACCTGGCGACGTATAACATTTTGTTAAAAGCCGAGAAATGCGCCGTATTTGATAGCTTGCTGCGAGACCTCACACCGAGCACATCTACTGCGGGTGTGGTGCCTGTTATCGGAACCGGAGTTAGCAACATCCCCA